>NC_133334.1:264472647-264530147 GCF_042186555.1 Aquarana catesbeiana | reverse complement strand
TATTTTCTTTATAATTTTCCACCAGGGAGCCAACAGGTGCTGCGTACAGTCGCCTATAGAAGTCAATGGCTTTGTGATGACCCCCGCCTACCAATTAGAATTGAGGCTTTTTTGCGCATGATCCTATCTGGCTATATAGCGCAAATTCTGAATATCCCAGACAGGGAGTCCACAGGTTCTGCAAAATTGTCAATTTACCCTATACGGTGATGAGCCCCACCATTGATTGGTGGGGGTCATCACAAAGAAAAGAATGCTTACACCTCACTGAATAACCCATGTCATGCATTTTCTTTAAAGGTTACTTTGTTGCACTTGTGCTTATTTATTTAAGGTACTTATATAGCGCCGTCAATTTATGCAGCGCTTTACATATACATTGTACATTCACATCGGTCCCTACCGTCAAGGAGCTTACAATCTAAGGTCCCTAACTCACATTCATATACTAAGGGCCAATTTAGACAGAAGCCAATTAACCTGCCAGCATGTCTTTGGAGTGTGGGAGGAAAGCAGAGTACCCGGAGGAAACCCACGCAGGCACAGGGAGAACATACAAACTCCAGGCAGGTAGTGTCATGGTTGGGATTCAAACCAGTGACCCTTTTTATTGCTAGGCAAGAGTGGTACCCACTACACCACTGTGCCTCCCAATAATAAACTTATAACGTTATAAGGTGCCCCATAAACCAAGCATCAACCTGAGTGGCGATCGCCCGTACTTACCGACGATTTCTTGGGCCACCAGTAAACTCATAAAGTCATCTTCTTTCTGGTGCTGCGTGAATTTCAGCAGCGCCCTCTTGTGGAAAGCGGCCAGTATGTCCTGCAGGACGTCGATCTGCTTCAGCTGGCTGCACAGGCTGGAGAGTCGGAGGGCTTCTTCGTGGCACGCGAGCGCTTTGGACAGATGCGCCTTTCCTAGACGGGGCAGGAAAAACAGAAAAACAGTGACAACAATGAAACGTCGGAACGAGTCGGATGTACACAGACCAGGGGGGGGGGAGGGGACGTGTCGGTAAACAATAGGTTTTTATTTTCTCATGGACTTTGCATGATGGCTGGTGCTCTGCGATGTCATTTTAGCTGAGCCGCTTTCATTGTGACGGGGCGGACAGGAATGTCAGTTATGTCCTGTGGACTGGGTGCGGCCGAGGCAACATCAACATTGTGTGATGGCTGTATGGATCGATGACAGAACACCATCATCTGGGCAATGACTAGACATCACACGGTGTGCTTTTTAAAGCGACAGGCAAACAGCTGAATACATTGATAAAATACATAGCTTTTTTTTTTTTTTTTACCAGCCAAAACAATTTTGTATTGTTGTCCACCCAGTCCTGAGATGTACACAGCTCTGTCACACAGTCAGCAAAGGCAGGAGACCTGATTTTTGCTCTGCTACAGTTCAGTAACACTTACAGGTCTTGTCCCTTACCCAGCCTGTGATTGGATAGTGAAAGGAGAAGCAGCAGACTGATGAGCTCATCTCCCTGTCAGCTCTCCCCTCCTATCAGCATGCCCCTTGTTTCTATTTTGTTTTACTTCTTATTGACGGATATGCAGAACAGCATGCCCCTTGTTTCTATTTTGTTTTACTTCTTATTGACGGATATGCAGAACAGCATGCCCCTTGTTAGCACATAAGCAACATTATTTCTTATTTTGAACATAATTGGAGTAGTTCAGTGGTGTACAATATAAACACCTCTAGATTACATACTACAGGCATACCCCACTTTTAAGTACACAATGGGGTTTATTTACTAAAGCTGGAAAGTGCAAAATCAGGCTCACTTCTGCATAGAAACCAATGAGCTTCTAACCCCAGCTTGTTCAAGTAAGCTTTGGTAATAAAACCTGGATGCGCATTGGTTTCTATGCAGAAGTGAGCCTGATTTTGCACTTTCCAGCTATAGTAAATAAACCCCATTGTGTACTTAACAGTGGGGTATGCCTGTATACATGTAATATACAAAGTAACACAAGGTGCCAATACTAATTCTATGGTGGTCAAAACAGAAAAGGTGCAATATTCTGCCAATTCAGCCTATAGTGCCATATTGCAAAAGCAACATTATATATGTCTTATACAGCAGTATCAGCATGTCCAATCAGAAAATTGTAATGCAAACTCTGTGCCACATCCCTAACTATCTACTGAAATAGTAGAAACGTGGGACTTTTAAGGCACAGCATATTTTTGCATAAAATTGACATTTATTCAAATTTGCTAAAATTCAACAAGTTCAATCCATGTAATAACAAATTGCAGTAAAATACAATTGTATATAAAATCAATCAATATAGATACTGTAGTAATTGCGCATAGTAGTCTTTGCACCTCAACGTGTTTCTCGGACAAGGTCGTCTTCATCAGGAGCTATCAATACAGACTTTCTATAAATGCCATCTAAATAGAATGACAACCTTTAAATAATCATATCATAATACTCATAATAGAACACAATACAGTGAAAATTTGAATTTAGTTACTCAATACCCTTCACAGGGATTACTCCACCAAAAAGGGGGTGGGGGTGCAAGGGCCTTGGGTACACATACATATATGCATAGGGGTCCCAGAGTACTCTCTCCCCTATGCGTATATGTATGTGCACCCAAGGCCCCTGCACTCCCCTTTTTTGGGGGAGTATCCCTGTCTGTATTGATAACTCCTGATGAAGAGGACCTTGTCCGAGAAACGCGTTGAGCAGCAAAGACTACTATGCGCAATTACTACAGTATCTAGATTGATTGTTTTTATATACAATTGTATTTTACTGCAATTTGTTGTTACATGGATTGAACTTGTTGAATTTTAGCAAAGTATCAGCATGTATTGCAATATCACTAAAAGGAACATAACACAAACCACATAAAAAAAAGTTAATATAATATATATATATATATATATATATATATATATATATATATATATATATATATATATATACATACATACATACACACACACACACACACACACACACACACACACACACATACCATATACAGTATATACATTGACCACCAAAAGGTGCAATTGGTCATTGTGAATCTACAAGTACAGTATGTATAAAGGAGCCTATAGGCTGTGGAGTTACCCCCATTGAGTTCTTTATAAGAAATTATTTGCTAGACATTTTGTTTGGGGCTTTAGCTTCAGTAATATTTTTTAAAGGTTTAGTCTACCTTTTAGGTCATTGAAAACGAAGGAGCAGAAGAAGATTGATAAGGTCTTCTGCATTCTGGGCATTTGTCCCGCAATGCATAGGGTCCTAATGGCGGGTAACACTCTGTACAGCGTTTAGCCCCATCCGGCCGAAGCCTGCTACAGACTTTGACAGGCTGCAGGCAGCAGGGCTGGATGCTACATCTGGTTCTCCAGGGTGCATTAAAATGCCCTGCAGCTAGAGGGCCCCATGAGCAAGGGAGTCGTGTCTTTATATTTCTCTGCACTCAGCTGGAACCCATAACAGGTCATGAGTTTTTGGCTTACCTAGCTGTGTCCTCTGTTGTTTGTCTTTAAGTATATTCATGGCAGTTAGTCCTTCTGGTATGTGGTCATAGAGCTGGGACAAGGCCTTCTCCTGTTTGTCTTCATCATCGTGTGGGCCCACTGTAGCAAAGAATTATATGGTTATGTGACAGCATCTGAAAAATCGAATGACTAGTACAATAAGAGTTAGGAATTTTAATTAGGTAGTGCCAATATATTCTGCAGTGCTGTAGAGAGCTATTGACATCAGACTCCGCCCTTGAGGAGCTTACAGTCATACAGATACATACTGCAAGACAATTATCATACAGTATTTTATGTGACAACATGTGAATAACCCACTGACTAGTATAACAAGGGTAGTATGTACAAAATAGTTTTAGACCCATTCAACCTCTGAAACTGCATGTACATTCATTATGTGAGAATGGGGGTAAAATCAAAAGCTATTAGACTATTTTCTCTCCAGGTTGAATGCTATTTATTTATACAGAATAGAGGGAATTGGGAACTAGATAGTGCTAATGTTCATAGTAATTATTTATTTGCAATGATCATCATCTCCATCTAGTGGCCATAATGCTGTATTTTCCTGAATCACTCTATTCTGTGTTAATGAATAACATTCAACCTGGAGAGAAAATAGGCAATTAACATTAAGCCCGGGTTCACACCTATGCAAACTAGATGTGCGTTTCCGCACATCTAATTCGCATAGCAGGAGAATGTGACCGGCTCCCTATGGAGCCGGTTCACATATCTCCGGGGCGGCTGAGGAGCGCACTGCCCAAAAACGCTGTGCGTCTTTGGCTCCATTTCAGGGCCGAATTCAGGCATAGAATCGGCCCTGATTCGTCCCTGAAACAGGGAACAGGGATGCACAGCGCTCCTGTGCAATCCGCAGCCCGTTATGGTGTGAACCCGGGCTTAAAGTAATTGTAAAGTCTTGTTTTTTTTTTTTTTTAAATAAAAATACCAAACATGTTATACTTACCTCCTCTGTGAAGTGGAGTTGCAGAGAACAGCCCAGATCCTCCTCTTCTCAGGTCTCTCTTCGCTGCTACTGGCCCCTCCCTCCTGTCGAGTGCCCCCACAGCAAGCAGCTTGCTATGGGGGCACCCGAGCCCAGGTGCTGCTCTATGTGTCCATTCAGACAAGGAGCTGAGGTTCGGCCCCGCCCCCCCTCTCTTCTGACTGTCTAACTGACTTTAATTGACAGCAGCGGGAGCCAATGGCTCTGCTGCTGTGTTTTAGCCAATCAGGAGGGAGAGGCCCGGACAGCCGAGGGACTCGTGGACATCACCGGATAGAGATGGGGCTCAGGTAAGTATTAGGGGGGCTGAGAGGGGCAGGTTCACATAGAAGGCTTATTATTAAGATAAAAAAAACCTTCTGCCTTTACAATCCCTTTAATTTATTCCTCATTTGCACACAATAAATGTACATGCAGTTTGACTAGACAAATAGCTATGCACGTTTTTTTATAAATACACCCGTAAATGTTATGCATTTTACTCAAATAGCATCAATATATTCTGCAGTACTGTATAATGCTATTTACATCAGACTCCGCCCCTGAGGTGCTTACAGTCATAAAGATACATGCAATTAGGCAGGGAAAGCAGGACCCTGATGCTTGTAGATACATATTTGTACCCGTCATCCTGTTGATACATACTAAAGAATTTATCATAAAATCTGACTTATGAGGCACAACATCTTACATTAAAATACAATTCCTTTATTTAAAGTCAACACTTGTAAAAAAAAAAAGCACTTTAGGAGGTCACCCTAGTCTAGTTATACCTGGATGTTGAACTTGTTATTAATTATAATTATATATTATATTTGTTTAGATTATCTTGTGTATGTGTACTGATGGCTCCTGAAGAAGTGGATTAAGTCGCGTTGGGCTACAAGAAATCAGTATTCCATGATACAATGTCTTGCTATGTCATATCAATGTTATAATGTCTATGTTGTTTTTTGGTGTTTTTTGCCATGTTGGGCAACAAAATGGAAAACATTTTTACAAGAGTTGACTTTAAATAAAGAAATTGTGTTTTTTAATGTAGGATGGTGTGCTTCAAAAGTTTGTTTTTACTATACATTCTTTATTTTTGATACTATTACGGGGGGTGTGGCACTGTCCTTTATAAACAATTTTAGTGCTGTTAATACTTACACTGATGTTCGATGAGCACAATCGCCACAAAATAGTGAGCCAGTGCTTTATAATGTTCGGCTTTTACTTGCACCATGACGGACCAAGAGTAGGGCATGTTCTCCTTGATGGGAGCCTGGTTCATGGCATTGTAGACATGCAAGTGAATCTCACTGACCTGCAGGCAAAACAAGCAGAAAGACATGAGCATCAATCAGATCACAATTTTATTCGCTTAAAGGGACAATAAACATAAATTACTTCTGAGAGTTCATAAAGAGTTTTATCAGATGACATTATGGAAAGAGTTGACTTGATAGATAAATGTTGCCAATCGGCACGTATAAGCAGGGCCAGGACAAGGGTATAGACACTTACTTTTAATGTTTTACATAGCTATACCTACAAAAGGAGCCTGAAGTGATCTAGCAGGACTTCATTTTTTGACTAATGTTTTACTTTAACTTCCCATTACGCAAAGTTCCAGCAAGCAATAACCATTCAGGAAATTATTAACTGATAACTAGAGATATGATTCCTTCTACGTGTATACCTACAACACTGAGGTGTTGGTTACTGTGAAATGTCAGAACGTTACGTCATTTATTTTCCTACAGATCCATAAAAACTAGATTTCCAAGAGATGTTTGAGGATAAGTCTGTGGAGATTGACCTTATGGGTGGAACAAAGACTTTGGCCATGAGATGTGAAGGTTTCGGCAGGCTGCAGGATTCAGGTAAATATAAAAGAAAGGCCACATATTCTTCATTGACTACTAGAAAGTTTTTGACTGCGTAAATCACAGTAAACTATGGAGAACCTTACAAGAGATGGTGGTGCCAACACGTCTAGTCACGTCAGTACAGTCACTGTACAAAAACCAAGAAGACACTGTGTGAAACATCACTGATTTATTATTGGACATTTGGTTAATTGATTAGACACTAATTGGGTCAAGATAGAGAGGGGGTGCAGTATGGTTGCATTCTTTCCCCTTTCTTGTCCAACTTATATGCAGGAATGATCATGGGGAACCTTGTAGAATCAGAAACTGGAGTAAGGCTTGGAGAAAGGAACATCCATAATCTTTGATACGCTGATATCTCGACCCAACCCTCCTCTCAGAAACCAAAGACGGCCTGAAACAACTGATCAAAAGGATCAAAGAAAGCAAGAAGTTTGGCCTCTTCTTGAACATTAAAATAGACCAAGATCATGACCACTGCATGGAATGGAGACATCAAAACTGCAACTGATGGTGAGAAGATTGAATGTGTTCAGGATTTCAAAAGAACGTCCACATATGCTTCATTCATTAGGACTGTGTCAATCACAACAAGCTATGAAGAACCCTACAAGAGCTGGTGGTGCCTCAAGTTGGTACAGTCGTAGTACACAAACCAAGAAGTCACTGGGTGAACACCATAAAAGAACACCAATTGATTCAAGATAGAGAATTGAGTGTGCCAAGGTTTCATTCTTTACCCTTTTATGTTCAGCCTCTAAAATGATCATGAGGCACCTGAAGCTTGAAGAATCAAAACTTAGAGAAAAGATTGGAGAAAAGAACACATATCCCCCTGTGGCATAACCCTCAATTGCAGGAACTTTCCTATATACCATATATTGGACCTTTGGTCCTCTACGGGCGTTATATACCTACATCAGGTGCTCACACCTATAGTCCTGAGGCCCTTCCAATCTGTGAAAGGAGAATTTGAGCTTCCTAATTACATTTTATTTAGATATTTGCAGCTTTGCCATGCCTTTCAGGGTCAATTTCCAGAGACTATCCCCACCCTATAAGCTTTGCCCCTGCTAGACATCATTACTGGCTTAGAAACCAAAAAATTGATATCAGCGTTGTACAACGCCCTGCGCATCCCTACTGCCATTCGTGTAGCTGATAGGGTCAAATCGCGTTGGGAAGCAGATGTTGGGTCCCTAGAGAAAACAGAATGGGATGAAGTACTGGAAGGCACTAATCTAGTCTCACCTATACTGCTTATCTAACTCGGCTACAAATCTTTAGATACTGCTTAAACCACAGCCCCATGTGTCCCCAATGCCTAGGTGAAACGGGTACCTTTTTTTATTTTTCGTGAACCTGCCCAGCTATTCAAGCTTATTGGGAGCAAATTGCTAAATAACCTGATGGTTGGACACCATAAACGCAAATACCAGCCAGGACATGAAACACCTAAAAAAAAAAAGCTGTACAAGATCAGAAAATGAGAAGAGAGCTGGCCCACAGGATTGCCAAGAGTCGAACATAACTGAATTGATTCTGTGCAACTGGGGCTAAATTGAACATTCTCAGACTATGCTCTCTGCAAAATACTGCATTATGGCCACTAGATGGTGCTGACTATCATAGGAAATAGGTATGCTCATCAGCGCCATCTAGTGGCCATAATGTAGTATTTTCTGCATTCACACCAAATTCAGACTATAGCTTCAGAACATTCGATATTGCCCCGTTCACATAGAACGAATATACGATACATGCATTTTTTGATGAACAAACAGCTATGTAATTTTTTTTTTAGACATACACCCCTATATTTTTCATATTCAGAAAAATACCTTTGCTGCCTCTTGCGCCACCTTAGCCAAAGTGCAGAATTCGTTCTGGACCCCGGACAGGATTGTCTGCTCGAAGTGACACTCGTGAGCTTCTGCGAGCAGCATTTTAATGAGGGCACCCAACATGGCTGGACTCATGTCATAGCTTGGGGTGTATGTGAAGGTTTCCTTCAGGTAGGTAAGAACTCCTGGAAGAGAAGGAAAGGAGATTATAGTAAACTTGTCACGTCTGAATAGCAAAATATTAAAAACAGTACAGAAAATATACTTTTCATTGAAATACGTGCTTTTAAAGGGGATGTATAGATCATTTAGGTATACATAGAAAAAAGATCATCTTGATGTTAATGATGTTAACATTGATTGTCAATCTTAAGCCTGTGACTAAGCAGTAAAAGGAGAAGCAGCAGACAGATGAGCTCATCTCTCAGTCACTCGGCTCTCTCCTCCTGTCAGTATTCTCCATACCCTGCAGCACAATTGGCTGACTTCTTGTACTGCTTCCCCTTCTGTCCTCTGAGCTTTGCTGTATAGAGACTGCAAAATGCAAGTACCAAGGAAAATTCAGGTACTTTCACTGCTTGCATTACGAAAAATATGTTTAATGATGTACTAATAGTTTATTAGTTACAGACCCTGTGCCCCCACCCCTAGAGGCAAGTGTGCCCCCCTCCTCCATCAGGGATGAGATTTGTGGAAGGGCAGGGGTCTCTCCAGGAGGCTGGAGGCTTTGTAGGGACACTGTAGGAGACTGAAGGGCATTGCTTGAGCATTGTATGACACTGCTGGGGGGTTGGGAAGCACTGTGGAGGCATTATGACACTATAGGAGGATGAGGAACACTGTGGCGGCTGAGGGTTGTCAGAGGGCCTAGGGGCACTTTTGGGGGTTGAGAGGCACTGTACGAGACTGGAGGGCACTGCTTGGACTAGTAGGCACGGCTGGATGTTGGAAGGCACTGTGGAGACAAAATGGTAATATGGGAGGTTGGGAAACACTGCAGTGGATGAGGGCTGTCAGTAGGCCTAAGGGCAGTGTGGGGGGTAGAGAGGCACTGTAGGAGACTGGAGGGCACTGCTTGGGCTAGTAGGCACTGTGGGACACTGCTGGAGGTTGGGAGGCTCTGTGGAGGCATTATGGCACTATGGGGGGTTGGGAAACAGTATGGCAGCTGAGGGCTGTCAGTGAGCCTAATGGCACTGTGGGGAGAGGTTGAGAAGCACTGTACAAGACTGGCGGGCGCTGCTTGGCTAGTAGGCACTGTGGGACGCTGATGAAGATTGGGAGGCTCAGTGGAGGCATTATGGCACTATGGGAGGATGGGGAACACTGTGGCGGCTGATAGCTGTCAGTGGACCTAGGGGAATTGTAGGGGGTTGAGAGGCACTGTAGGAGACTGAAGGGCACTGCTTGAGCTAGGAGCCACTGTGGGATGTTGGTAGCATTAGGGGGCTGGAGGCACTCCAGTAGGCCGGGTGGTACTGTAGGAGGATTGGGGGCACTGTGGGGGTTGAGGGCTCTCTGGGGGCCTGGAGGCACTGTGGGGAGTTGAGGGGCACTGTGAGAAATTATGGGAGGTTGGGAGCACTATGAGAGCTGGGGTGTACTGTGGTAGGTTAGGGGGATCTACAGCTAGCCGAAGAGGTGGAAAAAGGGAGGCCACAGCCCAGCAGCAAGCCATGTCCCGGTGATTGAGAACCACTGGTGCAGAACCTCTCTCACTCTCAGTTTGATTACTGGTGTGTAGGGGATTGTAAGCAGAGAATATAAATATACTTTCAGGCAGTTATACTAGCTGTATTCAGCTTTTTCTTATTTTCAATGAAAGCCTATCTGTACTAAAGGGTGTGATATTTGCCTGGAGTTTTGCTTTCAAGCGGAGGCCTACTCAAAGAGTCAACAAACTCTGTTGCCTGTTGACCGATGGCAATCTCTGCACTTTTTGTTAGAACCAAACAGCCCGTACATTCTGGTATCTCTCCATTATCGGACTGTCTTTCATAGTGGCACGTAGCTCAGTTGCCACAAACACACAATGTAAACACCAGCCAGGTCTAGGACTGTAACTGCAACCGGTCCGGCAAGTCACAGAGGCTACGGCAGTGACACAAGATTAACAGGATGGGTGCTAAGTTTTCAATCCATCAAACATCATCTCATTACTGAATGTCACCTGTTTAGTGTCACTTTCACCAACTTTAAAGATAATGTAAACTCTAAGGGGTGTGTTTATTTTTAAAAATTGCAGCGCTATTCATCCTGGAGACTGCATGTACATTCAATCGGTGCAAATGGGTGAAAAAGAAAAAAAAAAGGATTGCTATTAGGTCATTTACAGTGTCGGAGGAATGTATTCCAATGATTTTAAATGGTAAAATACTGCATTGGCCACTAGATGGCGCTAAGTTCTTAGGATACTCGGTGCCATCTTAGTGGCCAAATTCTGTATGTTTTCATTTTAAATCAATAAAAAACATTCATCCAGCACAGGAAATAGTCTTCATAACATTTTTTTGCCCCATTCACACAGATAGAATGTACATGTCCTTTCATTGAGGGAATTGTTATGCAAGTTTGTAATAAATTAATTTAATTTGCTTAAGCCCTGTATCACCAACTGCAGTTTTATTTTTAACAAAATACTTATGTTTTTTGTATTCTTGGTTGCATTTCAGAGCTTCTGATCTCCTGCAGCCACTTCAGTGATGACTACATGGCATTTCTCATGGTGAGTTTCCCGATGAGGACAACAAAGGACAACAAAAGACCATGCCTGTGCAATGTGTGTTGAAACAGCCATTTGTAGTCTCTGTGGCAGGGTGACAACACAGGGGCACAATCGTGGGGTAAGAGACAGGGTGTTGTCACCCTATATCAGGAAGTGCCTGAGCAAGCTTACAGGAGATTTTAGCAATCAGGTTTAGCATTCTATAATTTTGCACGAAATCAGGAGTTTGCTATAGAAAATATTACATTGGAGCCCTTACTTCCCTGTGCTGCTGGTGGCTTTTTATGTATTTTCCACCCGCTGTATATATGGAAAGTATCAGTCACACTGCCTATCCTAGCATGACAATGCTCACTCGCTGTACTCTATCTATAGATGAGCAGTGTTGTCACCCTAGGACAGGACTACAGAACAACGCCAGGGCCGTCTTAATAGCATTCTGGGCCCCTGGGCAAAGTAATGCACTGGGGCCCCTGCCAACCTGCCCTGCCCTTCTAGTTGATAGAATTAAACATATATTTGTTAGTACTTTCAATAAAATTTTAAATAATAAGAAAACATGCCGTAAATCATAGACTAATCAACACAAAGGACACAGTACAGGGGAGGCAGAAGGGCACAGTACACGGGAGGCAGAAGGGCACAGTACAGGGAGAGTCTGAAGGGCACGGTACAGGGAGGGTCAGAAGGGCACAGTACAGGGACAGTCTGAAGGGCACGGTACAGGGAGGGTCAGAAGGGCACAGTACAGGGAAGGTCAGAAGGGCATAGTACAGGGAAGGTCAGAAGGGCACAGTACAGGGAGGGTCAGAAGCAGTGGCAGCTTCAGCATTAATCATGTGCTTCAAAAAAAAAAAAAAAAAATTGAAATCCATGCGTCCGGTGCCCTGCGTGTAGATTAGGGGCCGGACGTATGGATCGGGGGGGGGGTCCCTGATGGATGGGCCACCACTGGTCAGAAGGGCACAATACAGTACTGGGATCAGGAGGGCACAGTACAGGTTCTGGGAAGCTTCCTGGGGCACGGCCATCTCAGGACAGCTTAGTAAAAAGCGTGACTGTCCCGGCAGATCCGGGACAATTGGAAAGTATGATGTAATACAAGATTATCATGGGGCCCCCATGCACCTGGGGGCCCTGGGCAGTGCCCAGTGGTGCCCAGGCATTAAGACAGCCCTGAACAACGCTCTCTCTTCTCCATAACCTAGGGGGAGGTGTTTTGTAGTCAACAGAGATAGCTGTAACTAAGTGTACAGGAAGTTATTAGTTCACTGGATTTCTGGCAGGATCAACTGTTATTTTTTGCACTTATTAAAAGGATCTAACAAAACACTTTACATTGTATATTAAACAGACCAAAAAGGAAAAAATAAGAGAAGTTCATTGTTAGGGTTTACATACACTAGTGTGGCGCAGAAGAATTGCAGGTGTGCCGTGGGATTTTTCATGTTGTTCACCAGGCCTGGGGGTGCTCGCGCCGGCGCCACACCGTGGGACTCTGCGACTACGCCAGCATAGTGCTGACTGTGGGTCACTCACTGAGCAAGTGTGCAGGCCTCACGTGCGTACGGTCATCTGTGCTGCCTGGCCTATGCGTGAATTGGATTGGTTGATGTTCGCTGCTACTAGACCCTGCCAATCCGGATCGCGAATACGATTAGGCTGCGGCCTGGCTGCCAGCAGTGTGCCAGGACAGGTGCCGTGCCAGGCGCTGCCAGCCAATGAGGTGCTGAGCACGGTGCGCCTTAACGTGACGTCATTCCCTCCTCCAGCCCCACCCTATTGCCAGCCTGGCTGCCAGGAGTGTGCCAGGACAGGTGCCATGCCAGGCGCTTCCAGCCAATGAGGTGCTGAGCACGGTGCGCCCTAACGTGACATCATTCCCTCCTCCAGCCCCACCCGCAACAGAGCAGAGGAGCCCACAGTCCCTGGCTGTACCGCATGGTGTGGAGCTGAGAAGGTAAGATGAGAGAAGAGATGGGGATGGACCAGTATGTGATTATATCAGCATTAAATATAAGCAGCAGTCTTGTGTGATCCCCATTCCCCATTATTATATCAGCAGGAAAATAAAATATATACAAAAGCAGCAGTCTTGTGTTATGCGAAATTTTTTAGATCGTTTTGGTGCGCTGCAAGACAAAAAAGTTTGAGAAACACTGCTTAAAGGGGTCTCTCTATAAGGAATTGGCTGTGCAAAATGTCTCAAGCAACACATAGGGAAATTTACTAAATCTGGAGCACACAGAATCGGGTGCAGCTCTGCATAGTAAACAATCAGCTTCCAGGTTTTAGCCCCCCCCATTTACATCGGCGCGATTTAACATGCGATTTGACAGGTCAAATCTCATGTCAAATCAGAGCCTATTGCCGGCAATAGAAGCATTCCAATCGGCGCAACGGCGGCTTTGCAGCGCCGTTCCGATTTCCAAAAGTAGTTCCTGCACTACTTCGGAGGCAATTTCAATAGACATCACCCGCACACTTGTCTTTCAGGACACCTTCGAAGTCAGACTGAAATGCAGCTTTGAAATCGTGCGAGTTCAGCCGTGTTCGGTGTGAACGAGGGCTTATTGTCAGAGCTTAATTGAACAAGCTGAAGTTAGAAGTTACTATGCACAGCTACACCAGATTCACCAGATTCTGTGTGCACCAGTTTTAGTAAATCCACATATAATGTAATATGTCTAAAAGGTTTATTTTTTTATGATTGTCAGCTCCATCTAGTGGCCATAATGCAGTATATTCCTGATTGAGGTATGTCAGGAAATTATCACATTATGGCCACTAGATGGCAATGATGATTATCCCAAATAAACAGACAAATTATGTACTGACTGCGCAAATGCTTAAGATATACGCACAGCAATATTTTTTATATGTAGACCTCTAAGGGTTTATTTATAAAGTGAATGTGATTTTCACCAATTATTCTCTGGTGGAGAATCAATTACTGTCATTGAAAACACATGCACCTGGGAGATGCTCCTGCAAAGAATGTCAGATACATTACTTACAAATAGTTTTACACGAAGGTCATTAGTAGTTCAGGTTTGTCTTCTGGAAGCTTGGGAGGTGGTAGAAGAGGAGAGTAGCAGCAGGTACAAAGGTCCCTCCATGATTCATTAACCAGCTTCCACAATAAATACAACACACAGCAGCTGATAACCTTCATTGTCTGACTTCTCAGAAATCTCTGAAACTAATCATTTGTTCTTTTTAGAACTGGCTAATGCAGAGGCTTTCAAACTGACCCCATAAGGGAGAGTTCACACCGGTATTACCAATGAGGGGGCTTAGCCTGTGCCGGCTACTCAGTTTTTTTCTGGTGTAAGGCACGATACTCATTAACCAAAATCCTCACTGAGTAGGAAAAACCCAAACACAGAGATGAAAAAAATGACCAGCATCAATCCAGGAGATAGATAGATAGATAGATAGATAGATAGATAGATAGATAGATAGATAGATAGATAGATAGATAGATGCAACCCATGTGGCACGGTGGGTCTGCATTTTGGGGGTTAAAAAAGGCGGCGAGGAGACAACATATCACCTCCGATATGTCCTCACCTTCGAGGACCTCTTTTCCGAGGAGCGGCCATAAAAGCTGCACCTGTGAAAAAGACTACAGGATGGCTTATTACTATCCTCAAGGGAAGGCCTACAACAACCCAAACATCACACTGTGATTGGTGTAGAAGTCATCCATATATGGCCATAACTATAGGCAACAGTTTGTGAACACCTGATCATCTACTATATGGCCAAAAGCCGGTGAAAGCCCCTCCAAATTATGGAGTCCAGGTGTCTCCAGTGAAGAGTATTGTTAATACTACATCATACAAAGACACTGTAGATCATTGTGTTTTTCCAACCTTGTGGTAACAGTTTGGTGAAGACCGTTTTCTATTCCAGCATGACCGTGCCTCTGTGTACAAAGCCAGCTCCATAAAGAAATGGTTTGACCAGTTTGGCGTGGAGAAACTAGGGAGTCCTGAACACATTTGAGATGAATTGGAACATCAATTGTGAGCCAGGTCTTCATCAGTACTTGACCTCACATATGGGCACAAATTCCCACAGACACCTCAAAGCCTCAAAAGTGGAGGATGCTATAGCCAAAAAAGGGACAACTCCATATTAATGGCCATGGTTTTGGAATGGGATGTCCAACAAGCTCAAAAAGAGTGGTTGTCCATATTTTTTTACACAGTGTCCGTCAGGTACAACCACATTGGACAGTAGGTTTTCATAATTATTCCTCCTTCACATCATCCTGACTACTATTAAAGTCATAGTAAATTTGACCTCTTTATGATGTCCATCTTTTTACCTGCAGCTTTCTGGAACATATTGACCGCTTCCTCCAGACCGCTCTTCGTCTGCCTGTTGCAGCGGGTACCGATCTGGGTGTAGAGCGCACCAATGTTGAAGAGAATGCTGGCTTTCTCAAGATAAATGTTGGGCTGGCTGACGGGAACACCAGTGAATGAGTCGTACCTAAAACAGAAGAACAAGGCAAAATTTAACCAATTTATCTTTAGAAGGTTCATTTAATAAGGAAGGAATTCTTCCACTGAGGGCAGTTGGCTAAGAGGGTCTTCCTCTCATCACCTGGTGTGTCTACAGGACAGGAAGTAAGGAAATCTCCCAAATGGGACATAGATGACCTGGCAGGGGCTTCAACTGTTCTCTAATTTATCCAAATCTAAAAAAAATGGCTTTGGATATACTTCAGGTCAGTTCTCCTTCTCTAACATATCAATACCGACATCTTCTCTCATTTATAATGAAAGCTCTACAAGTATCGTTTTTAACCAGCACCCATCTTATAATCTTTAACTCAAAATATTCTTTCATTTTATGCCTGCTTTTAAATTTATGACCTCGCCCCATTGATGTGGGGAAGAGATAGAAGCCATATTCATTTGTGGTCAGGCAGCCGGTCATACATGACTTGGTGGTTAATTGTGTAGGGCTGAACAAGCGCTGACCATGCCTGAGTCATAGGCATCAATTAAAGTAGAACTAAAAGCAGTAAAACGGTTTTTAATGATACCCTACACAAAAAAAACAAGCATGGAACCCTTGCACCGCATAGGTACCTTAGAAATGTCCCTGGTCATAATATACTGCAGAAAAAAGGAAACAAAAAGCCATTACACTGAGTGCCGAGACAGGGTCGTCCACCGCCAAAGGCATCACCCTGCCTGCTCTGGCACACCCATTCTCTCCACCCCCCCACCCCCCACCCCCGGAGCTTTGGCTGCCCATATAGCTGGCATGGAGGGTGTATTGTGCATGTGTACAACTTGGGGTGGGTAGGCAGTTTCTCATGTATGGTGTGTCAGCTGTGGGCAGTTGGGGAGAGGGGAGCAGATGATGGGCATGTTGGAGAGCAGTGTGTAAGCAGTAGCTGTTAGGGCAGACAGAAGGCCATGGCCCAGAAGAAGGGATGCCACAGTTCACTAGTTGCCCATTGCCAATCTAGAACATCCATGCAGAGGAGCTCCCCCTTGAGTAAGGACGCTGTGCCCAGCACGGCTTTCCCTCCTGCCCCCCCCCCCCCCCCCCCCCCCACTGGTTCAGGCCCTGATTACAAAGGGAATGCAACCCAAAAGGAGATTTTAGCTTTTGGTACATGCTATTGAGAACTATTTTTCCAGCCTCTTTTATCTCTTTATCTTTCCCGATATCTGGTTGCAGTGGGTGTCTAGGTCATGTAAATGGAGATGGGAGGAGATGGGAACCCAAAGCTCAAGCTACAGGAGTTGACAAGATATAATGAGAAGCCACAGAATCTACCAAAACTGGAAAATAAGATTTGAGTGGAATAAAGCATATACTGTATACAGCTTTTTATGTTTTGGATAGAGTAAGATACGGTTATAACCTCTGTCAGGTTTTCTTTTACGGTCTGTGTCCTGTTGGGGAGATTTCTCTTCACTTCCTCTCTCAAGAGTCACAATAGGAAGTGAGAGGAAATCTGAGGGGAATCCCGTCTCAGACAGCTGTCACCAGAACAAATGTCTCCACTAGAGAATTTCTACTTGGTGGCAACTGTTTCCCCATCACTTTCTGTCCTGCAGACAGCAGTCACCAGGACAAATAGGGGGGGGGGGGGGTGAATATACATAAATATGCATGTAGCAGTAATAAAACCAATGATCAAAGAGTCCAAGCATTTTTTAAATTAGGTATTCAGTGGGATAAGAGAACCAGCATGCTTCAGGGGTTCAGTTTTCCTTCATCAGGCTTAATGTATTATGCAACTTCAAAAATGGCTGGACTCATACCAGAGTACCCCCGGAAAGTAGAGGGTGGTACTGAGAGAAGTCCAAATATGTAAAAAACAGAAAGAGCACCATACAAATGGTCCAAGAGACCTTCCAGCCTGAGCACCGGACTTTTGAAGCTGCTTATTGAAGCTGAAGTTGCAGCGCTGTTCCACTCGTTTCCATCTATAAATGGCAATAGATCTCCTATTATTAATATTCATTTTTCTAAAAGATCGTCTCATTGATCGAGCTGATTTACTTAGGTTAGGCTACTAATGCCGTGTTCACACAGGCGGACTTTTCGACCGGACTGGTCCGACGGGACGAATCCGCTGGACAATCTGACTGTGTGTGGGCTTCATCGGACCTGCAGTGGACTTTTTCGATCGAAAATCAGACGGACTTTAGATTTGGAACATGGTTTAAATCTTTCCAACGGACTCGAGTCCGGTCGAAAAATCCGCTCGTCTGTATGCTAGTCCGATGGACAAAAACCGACGATAGGGCAGCTATTGGCTACTGGCTATCAACTTCCTTATTTTAGTCCGGTCGTACGTCATCACGTACGAATCCGTCGCACTTTGGTGTGATCGTGTGTAGGCAAGTCTGTTTGTTCGCAAGTCCGTCAAAAGTCCATCGAAAGCCCATTGGAAAAAACGTTGGACCTTTGATGCCGAAAAGTCCGCCCGTGTGTACACGGCATTACATGTACCAGAGTACACCCAAAAGTAGAGGGGTCCTACGAGAAGTTCAAATATGTTAGAAGCAGTAAGAGCACCACAGCAATGGTCAAAGAGTCTAGAAGGTTTTTTTTTATTAGATATCCATTGGGATTAGAGATCCAACTTTTGAGAATTTAGTTCTCCTTCATTAGGACTTCTGTAACCTTGAAAATCACTGCACTCCACTGGATTTTTATTATAGTTGTATGTATATCAGATTTTACCACCAGCATGGACTTCACAACATGGTTTCCATACTACACAACCTGTTGGTGGTAGGATCTGATTATCCCCATATGACTATCATCACAATCCAATGGAGTCCAGCCATTTTTGGGGGTGGGGTGGGGGAGGGGGGGGGGGGGGTGGAGGGCTCTAAGGGAAGTCCAAATATGTAAGAAGCAGTAAGAGTACCACAGCAATGGTCGAGTCCATAATGTTTACTTATTAGATATTCATTGGGATAAGAGATCCAACTCATTTTGAGAATTCAGTCCTTCATCGGGGCTTATGTATTATGTAACCTCAAAAATGGCTGGACTCCATTGGATTGTGATTATAGTCATATGTGGATAATCAGATCCTACCACCAACGGGTTGTGCAGTGTGGAATCCATGTTGTGTAGTCCATGCTGGTGGTAGAATCTGATATACATATAACTATAATCACAATCCAGTGGAGTGCAGCGATTTTCAAGGTTACAGAAGTCCAGAACTGAATTCTCAAAATGAGTTGAATCTCTTACCCCAATAAATATGTAATAAAAAAAACCTTCTGGACTCTTGACTAATGGTATGGTGCTCTTACTGCTTCCTACATACTTGAACTTCTCGTAGGACCCCCTCTACTTTTGGGAATACTCTGGTACATGTAAGTAGCCTAACCAAAGTGAATCATCTTGATCACTGAGACAATCTTTAGGAACAATGGACATTAATAATAGGAGATCTATTGCCTGTTATATACGGAAACCGGTGGAACACCCCTGCAACCTCCGCTTCAATAAGCAGCTCCAGCTCCGGGTGCTCAGGCTGGAAGGTCTCTGAAAACCTTCAATACTGCACAGTCCACAGAAGAAGCCGGCACAACAGTAAAATCAGCAGATATGGACATCCTTTATTAAACATGGTGAGATACAGCCGAATAAAAATCCAACGTGTTTCGGCTGTTAGGCCTTAATCATGGAGCTTTAATTAAATCCTAATGGCTGAAACACGTTGTTTTCTTATTCAGGTGTATCTCACCATGTTTAATAAAGGACGACCGTATCTGCTGACTTTACTGTTGTGCCTGCTTCTTCTGTGGACTATTGCCTGTTATACCTCTATCGCGTCTTATGCATGTACCTAAAGCAGTAAAAACCCAACGGGGCTCTAAGCCTCTCCAACTCTATCTACATCTAAAAAAATCAAAATTTTGGCTTTTGGTACACTTTAATTTGCACATGTGAACATACCACGTGAAGAGGATCCCCATGTGCCTGCTGGAAGGGAAGAACCGGTTCTCAAGGAACCCGAGCTGTTGGAAATAACTTATTAGCATATCTATTCCAGATTCATCTCTGCTGGGCGTCCGACATGCCTGCAAACAAGGAGACAACAAGCGTTAAACCTTCCACAATCTCAAATATGCTGACAAAGCAATATGAAAGGTGCAACTCCTAACCCAACAGCTAAATAAAAATGCTGTTTATCTGCCAAAAAATATGAAACGCAACACAACGTGACTGATTCACCTCCTGTGCTGGATGGCTGAAGCCCAGGTATGTTAAAGTGTAACTGAGGTTTCACCTACTTTCGCAACCCCCAGCCCCAGTTTTATACTCACCTGACCCCAATCCAAATAAACTCTCCATAGGATTGAATAGAGATTGAAGAGTGCAACCGCAGGTCAAGGGGGAAAATTCTGTGCAGCTTCAGAAAAGCCAAGAGCATGCTAAATTGGTGACAGACAAGTAAAATCTAGTGGGGAAAGGGGGACAAAATAAGTGTAAGGGCTCGTTCATCTGAGTGTTGATCTCTGAAGAGTGATCCGTGTTTGGATCGCTCCTCAGAGGACCCTTGACAGGCAGCGAGGAGGCGTTGTATTGCTGCTTTAACCCCTTGAATCCTGCACTAACATGCTACAATCGCGTGTATTGCACGCAGTTGCAGGGCACGCGCAGAGTGGCTCCATTCGCTTGAATGGGTTGCATTTGGTCGGCGCTACAGCAGAAAACAGCAGGGGGTATAATTCCTGCCGCATGTGTACACCCCCGGGCCCTGCCTCTGCAGCTAAAGGTGATAGTGGTTGAGGGGCAGTAAAAGTGCGGATCAATCACTGGGTTTTTTATGGTCCCCTAACCTCACGTGTGAACCAACCCTTACTGCACCAAAGGTACAGTTACGCTTTAAGAGTGGCTTAGCCCTACCCCTATGCAAGCCTGATTTCAGCTCTTAGGCTCTATTCACACCATTGCATTTCTTTCATGCTGTTTGCAGAAACGCGGGACATTTTTTCAAACATTGGTTCCTTTAAGTACACATTTACATCGATGCATTTTTGTGCCTCTGCGTTTTTGGAAAGGGTCAGTGACTTTTTTAAATGCAAAGTGGTGCTTTTTTTTTTTTTTTTGCGTTTTTGGTTCAATAGACTTCAATGGAGAAGACGCAGAAAAGCATGTTGAGCGTTTTTACCATGATTTGCATTTTTTTAATCTGCCCAGCAACAAATTTGACAAAAAAAAAGCATAAAATACTCAAATTGCGGCAAAAAAGAAACGCAAAAAGCACTCCAGAAACACTCAAAAGCAAACTGCATAGGTGTGAATGGAGCCTTGAAGCCAATTCCACCTTTCTGACCCATATTGAGGATGGAACACAAAACCTGGTCACATACCGCTGCCCCCCCCCCCATCAGTTTCAAACCACAACCTTCCCCTACTGCAATCATTGTTCTTGGCTCCACTCACAGCTGCACCATCCATTCACATGGATCTGTGCATGAAAGACTACAAGTCCCATCATGGCAGAGGAAATTGTAGATCTCAATGGAGCACAAGGGCGGTGACTAGGTTTGCCACCTGTCCGGGATTCACCCAGACAGTTCGGGTTTGGAATCATGCGTCTGGGTTTCAGACTGCCTGAAACCCGGACACATTATTCAGACTGGACTATGGCTTCCCAGCAGGGTTGCTGGCTGCAGTTGTCTAAGCTGAGAGGGAGGGAAAAGCCAACACTAACAATCCCCCAAAGCTCATGCTGCCCAAAGCCAACACTTACAATCCCCCCCATTACACACACACAGATGGGAGAGTAGAGAGGGCTCGATCTGCACCTCTTCCCCCCACCCCTACCCCTCTGTGTCTGCCCACACTCCAATCCCCGGCGCTGTGCCTCAGAAAAGGAAAGTGGGGGCCAGAAATTTGAAGTCCAGCAGCCTCAGATACATCTGGATGAGAGGTGCTGACTGCCAAGGCGTGAGTGAGCTCACCATCCATCCCTGTCTGTGACTGAAGCTTCCCCCCTTCTCTCTCCTGCCTCTGAGTGAGTACACTAAGGTAAATCAAGGTTCTCAGAGCACCCCTTACATCAGAGTTCTCAGTGTTCCCCCTTAAATCAGGGTTCCCAGAGCATCCCTTATGTTAGAGTCCCCAGAGTTCTCCCTTACATCAGAGTCTGCAGAGTCCCCCCTTACAGTGAAAGGGAACTCTGCGAGTTCAGATGTAAAAGGGGAACTCTGTGGACTCTGATGTAAAGGGGGACTCTTGTTAATAACTTCATATGATTAGAAATGTTATTTATTAGCAAAATATATGTATAAAAAAAAATTGCTGTGCACCGCTAAAGTGTTCGGGTTTGACTTGAAGAAAAGGTGGCAACACTAGCGGTAACGCCATCACACTGGTAGTCCGTTGAATTTTTTTTGCTTTCAGCGCCATAACCAAAGATCTGTAGATGAAGAAATAGTCTGCAGGAGGCTGTGCATTGCACTCGTAAAGCACTGATTGCAGTTTCAATGCTTTTCAGGCTCTAATGCAAAAAAATATTAAATGCACATTTTTTCTTTTTGTAATATGCATGTATTTATTATTATTATTTTTATTATTATTATTATTTATTTTATTTTTTACAAAAAGGTGGAATATGTGGGGCAACCCAGTATGCAGACAGATTTCAATTAATCAAATTGGGCTGAAAATAGAAAATTGTATCAAATACTTAAAATATTTTTTTTTTCCTGGTGCTCATCCATGGCAGAATACCTACCTGAGCTCTATCACAGGTATGCTGCCATGTAGGCACAAGGAAAATAAATTTGTATCAATTGAAGAAACAGAAATTACCCAATCAAATCGCAGATGTTATTTTTTCCCCCCTAATGTAATGCAAAAAATATATTTCTCAGAATCCATGGAAGAGGAAGGCCGTCCTATCATAAGAGCTGAGGATCAGAATCTGCCTTGTGAACATTTTCTAAATCCCCCTCCTGTCCATAAGAGAAATTGGCAGGAATTTTACGATATTACATCAAAGGAACAGATCAAATTCCTCTGCAATTAAGCCACCGGCCACAGTATTTTATCACAGGAGGGGGGGTGGGGCTGGCAAACGCCTCTCCTAAAATCCCGAAAAAAAATTCTTTCACTTTCAGATCACAATTTATTAAAACTGCCAGATGCTTCTTCATGACTCCCACCTCTGAGAAACACCAGAGACTGAGAAGGAAGACATGGAGGTGAGGACCAGCCACCAATCAGGTGATTGCGTCCATATTATAACTTCAACCTTTCTCACACTTTTTAGCACGGAGGAACCCTTAAAATAATCTTCAGGTCTCAGGGGAACCCAACTAATAAATTACTATATCTACAGATAATTGTACAACTGGCATTAACAGTAAGCTGAAATAGTAAATCTAAATTTAATGAACAATAGTAAAGACAAGAAAAGAAATGCAAATAGTGAAAATCGTGGTGTTCCCAAACATAAGTGGTCAGCAAAGTGTCCCCTTACATTGGTGGTCAGTGAAATGTTCCTTTAAATTTGTGGTTAGTGGAGAAAGGTCCCCTTAGATTGACAGTCAGTGGGAGAAGGGAACCGTTACATTAGTGGCCATTGGGAAACAAGCCCCATTACAATGGTGGCCATTGGCAGAAGAGCCCCATTAAATTGGTTGTCTATCGGGGAAGGGCACATTGGTGGTCAATGGGAAGAATGCTCTTTATATTGGTGGCCAATGTGAAAAATTCTCCTTACGTTGGTGGCCAATGGGAAGAATACTCCTTATGTTGGTGGCCAATGGAGAGAATGCTCCTTACATTGGTGGTCTGTGTGAAGAATGCTGCTTACATTGGTGGTCTGTGGGAAGAATGCTGCTTACATTGGTGGCCAATGGGAAGAATGCTCCTTACATTGGGAGCCAGTGGGAAGAATGCTCCTTACATTGGTGGTCATTGGGAAGAATGTCCCTTACACTAGTAGTCAGTAGGAAGAATGCTCCTTACATTGGTGGTCGGTGGGAAGAATGTTCCCTACATTGGTGGCCAATGTGAAGAATGCTCCTTACGTTGGTGGCCAATGGGAAGAATGCTCCTTACGTTGGTGGCCAATGGGAAGAATGCTCCTTACATTGGTGGCCATTGGGGAGAATGCTCCTTACATTGGTGTTCACTGCAAAGAATGCTGCTTACAGATAACTAACAAGGTCACTGTGCCATGTCAACGTGTACAACCAGTATAGCCACTATTTACTGTGCACAATCTGTCAGTAAAAGTGTGAGAAACTGACAGTTGAACGGGTCAAAATTCCTCAGTTATCAGATTTTCAGATTATTACACAAATAACCCCTTAGGAACAATCAAACCGCTACAGTCAAAAACAACCATAAGAATGGCGGACTGCCCACAAGAGCTTTATTGTTATTAATTAATTATAATTAATTGTTGTTATTAACTAATACTACAACAGCACTGTGCTAGCAGCATTTTCTGTTTTTTGGTCAAGAATGAGATTCCTAAGACAGACAAACATTCAACTCGAATTTGCTCCTCACACTGTTTTACAAGGGTCAGCTTTGCAGCATGGCTCTAATATATAAGAATTGATTGGCTGCTAGGGAGATGCTTTTTATCCATGGATATGGATTTATCCATGACCCTGTGTGTACTGGCTGCTAGAGATAGCATTATTTGTACAGGGATCCTGGTGTGTGGACACCAAATAACAGAAGAAGGCTTCTTTGTTCAACTGTCCGCACTGTTGTATTTACCAGATACCAATCGCTGAAGATGCTCCTGCATCTGACACTTCTAGAAGTGTCAGATTCCTGACCCCCCCCCTCCGTATGCTGTGGTTCCCCCCACTGACCCTTCCCTGACTACAGGATCTGCAGGCTGGTGGAAGAAACCACAGAGTGGAGAGGGGGAAACAGGCATCCAACACTGCCACTATCAGAGGCATCTGGTGAATACAGAGGAGACATGTGTCACAGGCAGAGGGATAGGCAAAGGTTGCATGGCTCTCTTTTCCAGTGGCACGTTCTTTTTTTTTTTTTTTTGTGACAGGGTCGGTTTAAGTCATTTTGACAAATAAGGCCCCATAGTACAATTATCCTGAAATCTTGTTCACCTAACCCAACACATCTCAACCTTTTTTCAGTGACCCTTTAAAAGTATAAAAAAAAAATCTCCAGGCACCCCAATCAATGGGAAACCTGAGCCTGGAGAAGATACACACAACCACCTCGATTAACTGAAATTCACATCAGAGGTCCCCAATCACATCAGAACTCCCCTTTACATCAGAGTTGCCCCCATGACATCAGAGGCCCCCCATGACATCAGAGGTCTCTGATCACATCAGAATCCTCCCTTAAAATCGGAGCCCCCCCCCTATACATGAGAGCCCCCATGACATCAAAGTCACCCCTATAAATGAGAGCCTCAATCACATCAGAGTCACTCCTATATATCAGAGGTTCCCCATCACATCAGAGGTCCCCCTCATCACATCAGAGCACCCCTTTACATCAGAGTCCCCCTATACATGAGAGCCCCATCACATCAAAGTCACCCCTATATATGAGAGCCCCCATCAAATCAGAGTCACTCTTATATATCAAAGGTCGTCCTTCATCACATCAGATGTCCCCCATCACATCAGAGCACCCCTTTACATCAGAGTCCCCTCTATACATGAGAGCCCCATCACATCAAAGTCACTCCTTTATATGAGAGCCCCCATCACATCAGAGTAACCCCTATAAATAAGAGCCTCCATCGCATCAGAGTCACTCCTATCAGAGGTCCTCCCATCACATCAAAGGTCCTCCCATCACATCAGAAGTCCCCCCCCCCATCATATCATTAGAGTCCTCCAATCAATCAGTCGGCACCACAGCCTTGTTGAGAGTCATCTTCCTAACCCATGAAAGGTCTATCTCTATAGTGACAGGTACACTTTTAATATGGGATCAAATATGGAGTCTTAACATCAGCTGTTAGCTTTGGACAATCACATGTAATCCTACCTGTCTGAGGTCCATCAGGTCAGCCAGTTCATTTTCGTAATCGGCGCCATCTTCACTGTAGTGCTCCAGGATGAAGTCCTGTACAAAGACAGAGGAAGGCGACTTCATATCGATTTTGTATGAGAAGCAGCAAAAATTATAGCAACAAAGACAGATCCTGACTGGTTGATGTTTTTCATGGTTGACGTCTCTTGTTTTTCTATGACATTCTCACTACCTTACAACTGCTTTAAAGTGTATGCTGCCCCAACAGTTCATCTGATATGTGGCTGCTGTACAATGGATCGCAATTCGTAAATTCGAAAACTCGTAAAATCGTAGATTCGTAAATGCGTAAATTCGAAAATGAAAAAAATTTGAAAATCTGAAAAAAAAGAAAGAAAATCCCAAAATTCGAAAGAACGAAAATTCTAAATAAATAAATAAACTAACTAATAATAATTAATTAATTATAGGTATGGGAATTTCCTTTCAAATTTGACTGTTGTTGAATGTATCGAATATGAATTTATCCAAAATAATGAATGCCGCACCTAAACAAATGGAACGGAGCAAATTAATAATAAATAATATTAAAACGTTATTATTATTATTATTATTAATTATTATTTTTAATTCATTACGTACCACTTGTTTAGATACAGCATTCGTTATTTCGGACAATTCGTAACTTTGGATAAATTCGTATTTGTTTTACGTTCACTAACAGCCAAATTTGAAAGGAAATTCCAATACCTATAATTTAATAGTTCGTTTTTATTTTAGATTTTCACATTTTTGGGTTTTCGCCTTTTTTGAATTTCCAAATTTCCGATATTTTGAATTTACAAATTTTTTTGAATTTTCCTTATGTTCGAATTTACGAATATTCTGAAAAATTTGTTAAACGGGTTTTCGTTAATTCGGATGTTTCCGAATGAACTAATTTGTCGAAATTCGTTAAAAACCTCATTTGGAACAAAACGAATTGCACATGTCTAGTGGTTAGCCCTTCCACCTGGCAGCACTAGTGTCGTCGGTTCAAATCACATTCACGGCACTACGTGCCTGGAGTTTGCATGTTCTCCCTGTGCCTGCGTGGGTTTCCTCCGGGTACTCCGGTTTCCTCCCACATTCCTAAGAAATGCTGGTAGGTTAATTGGCCCCAGTATATGAATGTGAGTTAGGGACCTTAGATTGTAAGCCTCTTGAAGGAAAAGACTGATGTGAATGTTTCATATATATGTAAAGTGCTGTGTAAATTGATGGTGCTATATAAGTACCGAGTGCACAGAGTGGCCCCGAACCTGCTCCTCTGGGGTCCCTCGGCGGCTGTCTCGGCAAGGACTCAACACCTTCATGCCAGCTCCCTCGCATGGTGTTGAGTGCGTGCGGGCGCGCTCCCGTGATACAGCTGGCGGCCATAGCCGCTCACTGTATCACTCGGCCCCGCCCCCCCGACGCGCCGCGTCATTGGATGTGATTGACAGCAGCGCGAGCCAATGGCTGCGCTGCTTTCAATCCATCCACTGTAACCAATCAACGGCCAGGCTGAGCGGCGAAGAGGATGTCGGGGGCGAGTGCGGGACTTTCGAGGGGTCAGGTAGGTAAAACGGGGGGGCTGGGGGGGGCCGGTATTGTCAGATGTTTTTTGCATAGAATGCATAGAATGCATTAAGGTGAAAAAACTTTTACCTTTACAGCCCCTTTAGTAAATGAGCAGAAGCGCTGCTGACTTCTATTATCCAATCACGTGCTAGCAAAAAATGCTGTTTTTTTTTTTCAATTTTCCTTGCATGTGATTGGGTATTCTTTGCAAAGTGAAGCTTTACCTCATTTACTAAGCTCTGGAGCAACCGCACTTGCAGAGGGCAACTGAACTTTGCAAAGTGCACAGTCTATTTGCCTTTAGTAAATCCCCCCTTTCACTTCTACTTCCTAAATAAATCCCCATTCCATGCGTTTGATTGCAGAGGGATCTCGCTGTAATTGGTTGAATTGATTCCGTTGATCCGCCGTTTCCCTCACTGCTGGGTTAATCCTTAACAAACATTTCCTCAGAGTCTCTTACGTGTTCCATCAGCCGTCAGCAGGAACAGCCCAGAATGTTCCACCCATAACGAACCGCTCCGGTATTTTTATTATCCGGTGGTGTTTGTCAGGTTTTGTCACCTTTTGTTTCATTGTCTTTAAATCCTCTTATCTTAAAATAAACTCAGGAATTCCAGCGAGATAAATCCAGAGCCAAGCCAGGTGAGGGGAAAAAAAAAAGAAGAAAAAATGGACGCTGTGATTTTCTCTGGGCCTGACCGATATCTGCGCAGCTTAGGTTGGCCATGGAGGGGATCGCTATTATCATAAGTTCTGACGAAGATCCAACATACTTTATGGGCCCATTTCCTTTTTTTGGGGGTGCGTCAACACATGCACATTAACGCGTGTTAAAGCCGACCTTCAGACATTGTTTCATCTTTCCATCTATTAAATCTTCTGCCCTTGTTGTTGTTTTTGGGCTGAAATCGAACCTGAAACGGTGAACCAGGATGCACCGGACCCCTGCTGGGAGCCGCATCGGCATTAGGTGTGAACCGAGCCTTAGTCCGTAGGGTTCAATATTGAGTTGGCCCACCCTTTGCAGCTATAACAGCTTCAACTCTTCTGGGAAGGCCGTCCACAAGGTTTAGGAGTGTGTCTATGGGAATGTTTGAGCATTCTTCCAGAAGAGCATTTGTGAGGTCAGGCACTTATGTTGAATGAGAAGGCCAGGCACACAGTCTCCTCTCTAATTCAGCCCAAAGGTGTTCTATCGGTTGAGGTCAGGACCAGTCAAGTTCCTCCACCCCAAACTCGCTCATCCATGTCTTTATGGACCTTGCTTTGTACACTGGTGCGCAATCATGTTGGAACAAGAAGGGGCCATCCCCAAACTGTTCCCACAAAGTTGGGAGCATGAAATTGTCCAAAATGTATTGGTATGCTGACGCCTTAACAGTTCCCTTCCCTGGAACTAAGGGGCCAAACCAACCCCTGAAAAACAACCCCACACCATAATCCCCCCCTCCACCAAATCATTTGGACCAAAGCAAGGTCCATAAAGACATGGATGAGCAAGTTTTGGGTGAAGGAACTTGGCTGGTCTGACCTCCACCCTATAGAACACCTTTGGGATGAATAAAGGCGGAGGCTGAGAGGAAGCACCTGAACGTGGATCTTCATGGCAGGATCAGCCAGGGGTTATTTTACAGAACACTGAAGATTTTAAAAATTGAACAAAACTTTTGAAATGGCATTAACATGTTTAAGCTTCTATGAGATTTTAGTGATTGGGTTTAGACCTAGACCAACTTCCTGATCCATAAAGTGACAACCGTGGTCCATGTCAGCACAGCCACTTGTAGTCTCCATCTCCATTAGAAGCCCAAGTGACAAGTGACAACACCGGTCCACAATTAGGAGACAGGTAGCGTTGTCACCCTATAACAGGAAATGCCTGATCAAGGGCCTTCCATGGCAGGATCACCGGGGTTTATTTAACTGAAAGCAGCAGATTTAAAGAGACAGAAAATAACTTTTGAAATGATTAGGATGTTAGAGCTTCTGTGAGATTGTAGCGATGACTTGTCTGCACTCGTTTGCCGGATTCATTACCATAAACGTATCTCTCAGTGTAGAATTCCTGGCTGATAACGAATGGGTCGGGTGGGGTGTTCGAGGAAGAACTCCGCACGGGGAATTTCTTCTGACACTCCAGATCTCCAGGGAGTAGCGGCGTGACTCACATCCAGATACGGCATCACCCTGACTTCTCCTAATGACTCCGACCGCCTCAATTAGCGAGAAGGCGAGTCGTTTCCTTTCTAAATATAGATCTCACTCCGCTGTCTAAAATTAGATCTCGTTCGTTCTTGTGCAATGGAATCTTTTTTATTGTTATTTCTGTTGATGGAAATTATACAATAAAGTGTCCCTCAGGAGCAATTATACGTTTTCCGGGAATATTATACAGGAGATAAGCTATAGAGCACTGCTGGTCAACCCAACTGATGTGGTGGGCCTCCTGTGTAGCCCCTAATGTCACCAAAGGGTCACACGTAAGATTTAGTGGATGTAATGTCATATAAAACTGTCAGAGACTACAGACATACTATAGGAGATGGTCAGAGACTGCAGACATACTACAGGAGATGGTCAGAGACTGCAGACATACTACAGGAGATGGTCAGAGACTGCAGACATACTACAGGAGATGGACAGAGACTGCAGACATATAAAGGAGATGTCAGAGACTGCAGACATACTACAGGAGATGGACAGAGACTGCGGACATACTACAGGAGATGGTCAGAGACTGCAGACATACTACAGGAGATGGTCAGAGACTGCAGACATACTACAGGAGATGGACAGAGACTGCAGACATACTACAGGAGATGGTTAGAGACTGCAGACATGATCCAGGAGATGGTCAGAGACTGCAGACATACTACAGGAGATGGTCAGAGACTGCAGACATACTACAGGAGATGGTCAGAGACTGCAGACATACTACAGGAGATGGTCAGAGACTGCAGACATACTACAGGAGATGGTCAGAGACTGCAGACATGATACAGGAGATGGTCAGAGGCTGCAGACATACTACAGGAGATGGTTAGAGACTGCAGACATACTACAGGAGATGGTTAGAGACTGAAGACATACTACAGGAGATGGTCAGAGACTGCAGACATACTACAGGAGATGGTCAGAGACTGCAGACCTAGTACAGGAGATGGTCAGAGACTGCAGACATACTACAGGAGATGGTCAGAGACTGCAGACATACTACAGGAGATGGTCAGAGACTGCAGACCTAGTACAGGAGATGGTCAGAGACTGCAGACCTAGTACAGGAGATGGTCAGAGACTGCAGACATACTACAGGAGATGGTCAGAGACTGCAGACATACTACAGGAGATGGTTAGAGACTGAAGATATGCTACAGGAGATGGTCAGAAACTGCAGACATACTACAGGAGATGGTCAGAGACTGCAGACATACTACAGGAGATGGTCAGAGACTGCAGACCTAGTACAGGAGATGGTCAGAAACTGCAGACATACTACAGGAGATGGTCAGAGACTGCAGACATACTACAGGAGATGGTTAGAGACTGAAGATATGCTACAGGAGATGGTCAGAGAATGCAGACATACTACAGAAAATGGTCAGAGACTACTGCAAAACTACAGGAGATGGTTAGAGACTGGAGACTTACTGCAGGAGATGGTCAGAGACTGCAAATATACTAAAAGAGATGGTCAGAGACTGCAGACATGATACAGGAGAAGGTGAGAGAGTGTAGCCCTAGGTTGGGCACCAAGGGGTTAGAATCTCTGTTAGGATTTTTATTTCTGTCTATGTCCCTCCCTGGGGGGGAGGGGGGGGATTTGCTCTCTCTGTTGTTCCAGGTGATGTTGTCACCAGAACAGGAGGTAAGCATATATATCCCAATGGGGACATCTGTTCTGTCTAAGAGGAGATTTTCCCCTTGGCTTGAAGAGATCCTCTGCTGTGTCTCTAGGACTGGAAATGAAGGGAAATCACCCAGTGGGGACACAGGCAGCAAACAAAAAAAAAAACATATGCAGCGTCCGGGGTTCTAACCCTTCCCTTCTCTATCCAAACCTAATAAAAAGTTTACACTTTAAGCTTAAGGCACATTTAGCCAAGCAAAACTTTTTGTCCATTAAAAGAAAAGCTTTGGGTTGTCGGCGATGTCCTGGGCGGTAGTCACGCCCTTGATAACAGATTTGCCGATAGCACATCTTGTACCCGTGCGTCCTCTGTATCTGGTAGACGGGTGTCCTGTGTAATTTACAGCCCAAAGCAAACATCTCCCCAACAACAATTCGAAATATTTTCTCTTACCTTGAACGGCGTGGTGAAATCGACGTCTTTTGTCTCTTTGAGGCCCAGAGGGATGAGCGGAATGCTGGAGGTTTGCCTGCAATACACAACATACCTGAGTCAGAGAAACGCAGAGCCCATGGCAACCCCCATAGAGAGGAAATAATTAATGGGGGGGGTGCCATGTGACATTGGCCTGTAACGTTAGTGTTTTGAATGTGTCATGCCTGTACACAAATATAGCAGCTACAAGCCCCGACATGCTTTATAAAAAGGAACTTAAAGGGAGACTCCACTTCAAAGCAAGCATTTTTGTCACCGCCCCTTTAAAAGGTACGGTATGTAAACCCCAATAATGAGACGCAACATTGTATCTCTTTAGGAAAGTGGGCGGAGTCATGGACATATTCTTTCCCTCCTTTTGCTATCAGTGCATCCAGACCCCGCTGGTCTATAGAACAGACATCACTCTGCAGGGGTCTCAAACTGGGGGCCCTCCAGCTGTTGCGAAACTACAAGTCCCATCATGCCTCTGCCTGTGGAAGTCATGCTTGTAACTGTCAGCCTTGCAATGCCTCATGGGACTTGTAGTTTTGCAACAGCTGGAGGACCGCCAGTTTGAGACCCCTGCTCTACAGAGTATTGCCAACTCGATTCACCCATTTCAGGCTTCTTAGGATCTCATCAATGCAAGATTCAGCTTTACTGGCTCTATGGTACCAGCTGTGTGCGGGTCATAAATACCAGCTCTGCAAAATGATGGCTAGATCTGGGGACCAGATGTAAGGGGGGACTCTGATGGGGGCCTCAATATAAGCAGGGACCCCTAAGAGGAACTCTGTTAGAGGGCTCTGATGGGAACCTTGATGCAAAGGGGGCTTCGATAGGGACTCTGATGTTAGGTGGCTCTGATAGAGACCCTGACGTAAAGGGGGGCTCTGTTTGGGACCCTGATATAAGGGGGACCCTGAAGAGGACCCTGATGTAAGGGGAATCCTAAGGTTAATTCTGATGTAAGGGAGGCTCTGATGGGGATCCTGGTGTAAATGTGGACCCTGATGTAAGGGGGAACTCCTAAGATGGACTCTTATGTGGACTCTGATATAAGGGACGGTTTTGATGGGGACCCTGATGTCAGAGGGACTCTGATGGGAACCCTGATGTAAGAGGGACTCTGATGGGGACCATGATGTAAAGGGGGACAAGGATAGGGACCCTGATATAAGGGGGAACTCCTAAGATGGACTCTGATGTAAGGGGGGTGCTGAAGGGGACCCTGATGTCAGAGGGGCTCTGATGATAACCTTGATGTAAACGGGGCTCCGATGGGGACCCCTGCAGTAAGGAGGCTCTGATGGAGACCCTGAAGTAAAGTGGGGCTCTGTTTGGGCCCCCCATATAAGGGGGGACCCTGAAGAGGACCCTGATGCAAGGGAAACCCTAAGGTGGATTCTGATGTAAGGGGGGCTCTGATGGGGATCCTGATGTAAGGGGGAACTCCTAAGATGGACTCTGATGTGGTCTCTGATGTAAGGGAGGGTGCTGATGGGGACACTGATGTCAGAGGGGCTCTGAAGGGAACCCTGATATAAGGGGAACTTTCATGGGGACCATGATGTAAAGGGTGACAATGATGACGACCCTGATGTAAGGAGGACTCTAATGGGGACCCTGATGTAAGGGGGGACTCTAATGGGGACCCTGATGTAAAAAGGGGTCTGATAGGAACCATAATGCAAGGAGGCTCTGATTGGGACCCTGATATACACTGAAGGGGAACTTTTTTTTGTTTTGTTTTTTTTTGGGGGGGGGGGGGGGGTGACACTAAGGTGGATTCTGATGTAAATGGGGTTCTGATGGGGAATCCAAATGTAAAGGGGATACTCCCAAGATGGACTCTTATATGGGGGGGGGAGGCTCTAATGTGAGTGGGGCTCTGATGGGAACCCTGACATAAGGGAGGACTGCTAATGTGGATTCTGATGTGGAGGAGGCTCTGATGTAAGCGGGGTTCTGATGGGCACCCTAATATAAGAGGGGCTTGGAACTAAGAAGGGACCAATAAAGGGTGATTCTGATGTAAAGGGGGGCTTTGATGGGGATCATAAAATAGATATTTTTTTTTGTCCCGTATATATTTGTAAAATAAACGACGTGGCCCACATATTGAAAAGTTTGAAGACCCCTGCTATACTTCATCCACGCCACTGTCAAAATACCCCATCTGATTGGTTGCCGGTGCTGTCCAATCAACAGTTTTCCGCTGGCTTTTTTGATTTTTCAATCAAGGGAGGTCGGTCGGCAGGCGGCAGACAGGGCCACCCACTGAGCAAATTGCAGCCAATTTACCAAGGAACCGGCCAAATTTCTAACCGTGTATGGCCAGCTTTAGAAAGATCTTCGGTGATGGGATCTTGCAATCTCTACCATTATCTATTTTATCTTTTGGGTTTTTTGCCCCTCCAGCAGATTCCATATACAGACAGCTGATAGGAAAGCGCTGAGTATGTTCCATCATTATCTAATGAGGATATTATGAGTGTGAGTAATTCAGGGAGTGTTACAACCAGCCTCACATTATAGGGGGGGGGGGGGGAGTGACGGGTTACATTAAAACTACGTTATGTGCTATACTTATCTCTCTGATTACCAAAATAGAACTTTACACTCCGTCACACCCAGCGCTGAGGAATGCGATCGCATGCTGCTCATCGTAATGAGTAAATAAACACAATCCATTCCAGATCACCAGGCTCTGCTTTATTCTTCTTGCATCAGAAAATGTACCATTCCACTTTTCTCCCCAGAAGGATGACGCCATCTTTGTTCAGGCATCATCCATGGTCACCATCTATGTCCTGGACTGACACAGATCAGCAATCTGCAGCAGCTTCTCACCTTGTGGCTTGCTACTAAATGTACAGTCTGATCACTGGAGGAGAGGAGACTGAGGAAATGCTTCCTCCTACGTGCAGCAGACTGATGACATCATCTCAGCCTGGGCAAAGTTACTGGAACTCAAGGGCTGCTTTTTAATGATAATTTGATGATTTTTGCAATTTTTTTTAACGACGATTTGCGGGTTTTATATGCTTTTTTTATTTTTTTTTTTTTTTTTTTTTTTTTTAGGCAAATGTGTTGTTGGGCAGATTTAAAAATGCAAATCGAGGCAAAATCGTACTAAAAATGCAGTAAAAACGCACTACCTGTTTTTTCTGCAGCTTCTCCGTTGAAGTCTATTGAACCAAAAAAAATTTAAAAAAGCAGAAGTGTTTAAAAAAGTCCCTGAACCTTTACAAAAAATGCATCGATGTGAACATGTTCCATAGGAACCCATGTTAAAAATAATGTCCTGTGTTTGTGCAAAAAGCAGGAAAAAAACGCATTTTAAGTGTTACTAAACCCACAACAGTAAAATCAGTCTGTATGTGCAGTAAAGCATGCTTGTTATACTCACTGTGGAACCTAAAGGGGTTAATCCTCTTCATTGTGTAAAAAGGCTGTTTGGTCCTGTCTTCTCTGATCCTCCCCTTCTCCCACTGTCCCCAATCCATGTCCTGATAAGACAGAGCCTTAGGAGTCACTCTGCACATGCTCAGTTTGGTGTGTATTGCTAGAGAGTTTTTTTTTTTTTTTTTTATTGGGAGAGTGCATGTGATCAGCACAGGGCCAATCAGCACTGTCCAGACAGAGGGTCAGGGGTCCTGCATTCTCATAGGACAATTAGAAGAGAATGAAAACTCCTCCTACAAGCTTCAACCAGACACTGATAGAAGTCATAAGACTGCTATATACTGCTGATGAGAAAAGGTATTTAGCAGTTTATATTTACTAAAATAATTGCATTTCCATGTTCTGTGTACTGAGGGAGACCAGATATAGTGAATGCAGGGTCCGGGGTTTAGTAACACTTTGAAGGGGTTGTAAAGGTACGTGTTTTTTCACCTTAATGCATCCTATGTATTAAGGTGAAAAAACACCTGTCAGTGACCAGCCCCCCCCCGTTTTACTTACCTGAACCCTGAAGGGATGAGCCTTCTCTCTGCTGGGGGTTTCTGTTGATTGGATAGATTGATAGCAGCGCAGCCATTGGCTCCCGCTGCTGTCAATCAAATCCAATGACGCGCCTGCCGGGGGGGGGGCGGGGCCGAGTCCAGCATTCCGCGTCTATGGACGCCGAATGCCGGACTCGGGAGTGCGCCCGCAAGGTAACCCCCCCCCCCGGGAGAGTGCTTCTCCCAGGGGGTTATCTGAGGTAGGGAGGAGCCGAGACAGCTCCCAAGGGACCCCAGAAGGCCAGGATTGGGGCCACTCTGTGCAAAACGAGCTGCACAGTGGAGGTAAGTATAATATGTTTGTTATTTAAAAAAAAAAAAATTACATTTAGTGTCACTTTAACTGGTAATTGCACCAACACGCATCTGCCATGTTTCCATGTTCCACACCGCACCATACGGTTCGGGATGGGGGGAGGGGGGGTGTTTTTTTTGGAAAAGAGCCAGGGGACTTCTTTTCCGCGTTTCTTGCATGTAGGACAGCTGATTGAAATGAATAGGCTGCCCTACAAGCAATGCATGGGAATGTGCAGAAGAATGTGCCGGCACTTGGTGGTATCTGCAGGTGTGAGCCGAGCCTCATTCTATGTGCCTTATATAGCCAGAAAATATTATTTATTTATTTATTTCAGGTACGTGTATAGCACCGTCAATTTACGCAGCGCTTTACATATACATTGTACATTCACATCAGTCCCTACCCTCGAGGAGCTTACAATCTAAGGGAAATAGAGCTAATATGAGAAATAAGTACAAACACCACCCAGCACTGTTACCAGCAAGAGATCATTTTGCACTGAGCTCTACAAGCTTCCCTGTTGGTGATTGGAGCCGGGGGGGGGGGGGGGGTTAAACAAGAGATGCTTAATAGGCCCATAGAACCGTCTCTTATCAATCAAGAAATTCAGGTCCGAGCGTCTCAAAATAGTCCAGACACGCAGCTGAAGCCCCGTTATCTCAAAGTGGGAGATATGCGTCTTTGATAAATAAAGGCAAGGCTGGAGAGAGGGCAGAGCCCACCCCTTTCTATGGATTCCTGCGTTGCATGGCTGCGACATGAAGCACACTATATGGCCATGTAAAGCCTTCTCTATTCAGTTATTTAAAAAATGTGCAAGAGAAAAATCAGACGAGGTGTTCATAGCAGCCAATCAGAATCCTGCAAACATTTGCTAAACTGGGGGAGGAAAAAACGTAAGCTGCACTCTCATTGGTTGCTACGATCAATGTCGATTTCCCATGTTGTTTGCATTATAGTACCTCCTTTTCCCGGTTCACACAGCTTAGCATTCCTGTGCGATTCATGTGCAGTTCTGTGCAGTTTCAGTCCATTCATTTTGAATGGGCTGAAATTGCACCGCACTAAAAGTAAGGCATTCAATACTTTTGGAAACTCATTGCAACTGTGTTGTATACCATGCAAACCTGTGCAGGCAAATGCAGTACATATGCAACCTGCATTTGCGGCGTCATTAAAGTATTACTAAATCCAGGAGCCTGCATTCACTATATCTGGTCTCCCACAGTACACAGAACATGGAAATCCAATTATTTTAGTAAATATAAACGGATAAATACCTTTTCTCATCAGCAGTATATAGCAGTGTTGTGACTTCTATCAGTTCCTAGTAAAGCTTGTAGGAGGAGTTTTCATTTTACTCTGACTGTCCTATGAGGCTGCATGACCCCTTGCCCTCTGTCTGGACAGTGCTGATTGGCCCTGTGTTAATCACATGCACCCTCCCAAAAACAAAAAAAAAAACTCTCTATCAATACACACCAAACTGAGCATGTGCAGAGTGACTCCAAAGGCTCTGTACTATCAGGAGATGGATTGGGGACAGTGGAAGAAGGGGCGGATCAGAGAAGACAGGATCAAACAGCCTTTTTACACAATGCAGAGGATTAACCCCTTAGGTTCCACAGTGAGTATGACAAACATGCTTTACTACATATACAGACTGATTTTACTGTTGTGGGTTTACTAACACTTAGGCTCGATTCACACCTATGCATGTTGCTTTTGAGCGTTTTTGGAGGTTTTTTTTTCATGCTTGCCACGTTTTTGAGCAGCGTTTTTGCCGCGTTTTTGCCGCGATTTGCGTTTTGCGTTTTTTTTTTTTTTTTTTTCATTTTTTTTTACAGTCTTAAAAAAAAATAAAAAAATAAAAAAAATTAAAAAAACGGCAAAAACGCACCAAAAACGCACCAAAAACGCTGCAAAAACGGTGCACTTGCGTTTTTGATGCTTGTCCATTGAAATCCATTACATGCAAAACGTTGCTTTTTGCATGAAAAAAAGTCCCTGACCCTTTCCAAAAACGCAGAGGTACAAAAAGGCATTGATGTGAACATGTTCCATAGGATCCCATGTTAAAAAATTCCCATGCATTTCTGCAAAATGCAAAACGCATCAAAAAACGCGCTAGTGTGAATGGAGCCTTAGGCTCCATTCACACCTATGCATGTTGCTTTTGAGCGTTTTTGGAGGTTTTTTTTTCATGCTTGCCACGTTTTTGAGCAGCGTTTTTGTAGCGTTTTTGCCGCGTTTTTGCCGCGTTTTTGCCGCGATTTGCGTTTTTTTTTTGTTTTTTTTTTTTTCATTTTTTTTTTACAGTCTTAAAAAAAAATTACAAAAAAAAAAAAAAAATTACAAAAAAAAAAAAAAAAAACGGCAAAAACGCACCAAAAACGCACCAAAAACGCTGCAAAAACGCTGCAAAAACGGTGCAAAAACGGTGCAAAAACGGTGCACTTGCGTTTTTGATGCTTGTCCACTGAAATCCATTACATGCAAAACGCTGCTTTTTGCATGAAAAAAAGTCCCTGACCCTTTCCAAAAACGCAGAGGTACAAAAAGGCATTGATGGGAACATGTTCCATAGGATCCCATGTTAAAAAATTCCCATGCATTTCTGCAAAATGCAAAATGCATCAAAAAACGCGCTAGTGTGAATGGAGCCTTATGTGGCATTTTACTAATGCCCACAATGAAAGAACGTTTTTTCCGAATGGAAAATACCAAAAATATATATATATATATATTTTTTTTTGCCCAATTCACACAGAACGAATGTACAGATTCACTGGAAGAATGGCCATGCAATTTATTTTTTTATTTTTATCAATAGACCCTTTTCTGTCTTATGAGTGAATCAGAACTGGTTTTATTATTCAATCTGCTTGCAACCAATGATATAAATTTAGTTATATTATCAAAAGCTAGGAGGCTTCTTATAGCACAGCTGGATGGAATAGTTCACGGAGTGATGGTTCGGGGGGGGGGGGGGTTGTTGAGTTTCCCTTTAACCCTGAGCCCCCCCCATGACACATTGACCACGCTTACTCTGTGTGTTGGTACACCTCCACCGATATGTTCAGCCGCTCCAGCTCTTCCTTCAGCACCTGCAGGTTGGAGTTGACGTAGCTGAGCTCCAGGAGGACTTGCTCTCGGACTTTGTTGTTGGTGGTGGCCCTGCCGAGAGAGAGAGGAAATAATTAGCACATTGTCCAGCTTCGGAGTCACCTGCGGGGCACCCTGACCGAGAAGAATATTAGAGGCGTTCTCCACATTTTTACCATTTTCTTCCACCATGGGATTCAAGAGGTTGTAAGACCCCTTTCACACTGGGGCGGTTTTCAGGCGCTTCAGCGCTGGAAATAATCTCCACTAAGCGCCTGAAAAGCGCCTCTCGTTCATCCAAGTGTGACTTTTCACACTGAGGGCGGTAAGCTTGCGGGACGTCCGGAAAAGTCCTGCAAGCAGCATCCCTGGGGCGGTTTGGGAGCGGTTTGGGAGCGCTGTATATAGCGCTCCCAAAACACCCTGCCCATTGGCAGCTCTCAGTGGCGGCTGGTGGGTTCTTCTTTGGGGGGGGCAGCAAAAAACAAAACCCCCCTGGCGGCGTGGCACAGCAATCCCCCCCCCCCCCTCCGCGCGGGTGGTCTAGCCTGGCACTTACCCGCTCCTGTGGCGGGGCTGCGGTGTCCTCTTCTGGAGTGCGGGCAGTGGCCACAGCGGCCCCAGCGTCCCCTCCTCCAGCTTCCTTCACCGTGTGCTACGACTAAGGCTATTGCCGAAATGCATCAGCTTTATTGTTTTATTGTCGCTCTGATGTACCAATAAACGTCACTTCAAGGATTACAGTTTTGCCGGCTCTCCTTATTACTATCCAATAGGATCACCTGACACTTTGGCCAATCGGGAAACAGGTCTCACCTGCCTCCTGATTTGCGGGGAGGAACTTTAGTGTACTCGCAATGCAATGCTCTGTGCTCCGAGCTCACCCTTTTTTGAAGCCTATTAGAGCCTCTGGGTCTAATCAGGTGCTTCAAAAAAAAACACCCCCCCACCGCATTGGAATCCATGGTCCAGCGCCACTGATATGTAGATCAGGGGGCCGGATGCATGGATAGGGGAGGCGGCGTCCGTGCGTCCTCTATGAACGGGCCGCACAGGGTGGATAAAAATCAATGATTTTTAAAAAAAAATACATTTTATTTAAACGAGGCATATGATGAAAGGTACACCATTCCTACTGTGAAACACGGAGGTGGATCGCTGATGTTTTGGGGATGTGTGATCTACAAAGGCACAGGAAATGTGGTCAAAATTGATGGCAAGATGAAGTATGTACAGTATGTTATCAAAAAATACTGGAGGAACATTTGCATTCATCAGCCAGGAAGCTGTGCATGGGACGTACTTGGACTTTCCAACATGACAATGATCCAAAACACAAGGCCAAGTCGACCTATCATTGGCTACAGCAGAATAAAGTGAAGGTTCTGGAGTGACCATCTCAGTCTCCTGACCTCAATATCATTGAGCCCCTCTGGGGAGATCTCAAATGTGCCGTTCATGCAACACAGCCCAAGAATTTACAGGAACTGGAGGCTTTTTGCTAAGAGGAACCATCTGAGAAGATAAAGAGCCTCATCCACAAATACCACAAAAAGACTTCAAGCTGTCATTGATGTTAAAGCGGGGGTTCACCCACACCGCCAAAAAAAAAAAAAATATTAAAAGCCAGCAGCTACAAATACTGCAGCTGCTGACTTTTAATACATGGCCACTTACCTGTCCCAGGGTCCAGCGATGTCGGCAGCCGACGCCGATAACCCGCTCGGTTCTCGGCAGCTGCCGCCGCCATCCTAGTTGAGCGAATCAGGAAGTGAAGCGTTGCGGCTTCACTTCCCGGTTCCCTACTGCGCATGCGCGAGTCGCGCTGCGCGTCCCTAGTGGTCCCCGCTCTCTCCTGGGAGCTGTGTGTTCCCAGCAGACAGCGCGGTGGGAGTCTATGCCGGAAATGGGTGCAAATACCTGTCTTAGACAGGTATCTGCACCCCCCTCCCCCCTGAAAGGTGCCAAATGTGACACTGGAGGGGGGGAGGGTTCCGAAAAGCGGAAGTTCCATTTTTGTGTGGAACTCCGCTTTAAAGGGGGCAATACATGGTATTAGGAACTGGGGTATGTAAACTTTTGATCAGGGTCATTTGGGTAGTTTCTGTTGTCATTATGATTTTAAAAGAGTAATCACAGTTGATTGATAATAAATGGCTTCAGCCAAATACTAACCATGAGTGAAAGAAATGTTTTCGTGTTATTCATATTCTCTGAAAAATGGCGAAGAAATCATAAATTATGCCAGGGTATGTAAACTTATGAGCACAACTGTATGTGTATATATATATATATATATATATATATATATATATATATATATATATATATATATATATATATATATTTTTTTTTTTTTTTTTTTTTTTTTTTTTCTCTATACTGAAACTATATATTATTATTATTATTATTTTACAAATAGTGATATGGCTTCATTATTTCTAAAAAAACAAAACAAAAATAATATATACTTTCTAGTATAAGGTCCCTATGTCACTTTGTATCAAATGTATCACTTTCTTAAAGTAATACATTTATATCTAAAAACATCACAAATATCTAGTATGAGGAAGTAGTCATCAACAATGTCATTAACAATGTTAAAGGGAACCAAATCTATCATTGGAACTCTCCTTGAGGGGACACCTGTACATCCAAAACCATAGAAAACAAATGACAGTTTCTAGTATAGAGAACCGCTCCTTACATCAACAATGTTAAAGGGAAACAATACTTTAAATGAAAGAGAACCTGTCATGGCTAAAGCATGGGAGAGGCCACCGTTGACGTGTTTTTAAAGGTACAAGCTCCAGGTTGTCTCACTTAAGCTGCCCATACATTGGTAGAATTTCAAACAAACGTTCGTATGAACATTCTCAGAATATTTGATGACTTGATGAATGTCGTTCGAAACTACATTTGTTTTTAACATTCGATTCTGGAGCGAATGTACTTTTCTGAATCAAAACCACATTCACTCTAATGCCGCGTACACACGGTCAGACTTTTTGACCGGACTTGTCTGACGGACGCCGACGGGACCAAATCCGGCGAACAATCCAATCGTGTGTGGGCTTCACCGGACCTTCAGCGGACTTTTCCAGTCGCAAATCTGACGGACTTTAGATTTGGAACATGCTTCAAATCTTTACGTCCTAACTCCGCCGAACCCAGAAATCCGCTCGTCTGTATGCTAGTCCGACGGACAAAAACCGACGCTAGGGCAGCTATTGGCTACTGGCTATCAACTTCCTTATTTTAGTCCGGTGTACGTCATCACGTACGAATCCGTCGGACTTTTGTGTGATCGTATGTAGGCAAGTCCAGTCGTTAGAAAGTCCATCAAAAGTCAGTCGAAAGTCTGTCGAAAGTCTGTCGAAAGTCTGTCGAAAGTCTGTCGGACGGGCTGTCAGACTTTTGTAGCTGAAAAGTCCGACCGTGTGTACGCGGCATTAGGCTCCATTCACACCTAGACGATTTGAATTACGGAGCGGAATTGCCATGGTTCTGCCCGCGATTCCGAATCGCGGCAAGAACGCGGGATGCTTTTGCGATGCTATTACTTCTTTAATTTACTTCTTAAAGTGATTTTATCTGCGATAAATCGCGCTGCAATCATGGCAAATCGCAACGCTGTCACCCAAATGAAGCACCTGCTCCTTTTTCAGCGACAAGCTTTGCGCATTGCAATTTCGCCGCGATTTATCGTGGCAAAAATCACAACGTGATTGGGGTGCCATTAAGAAGTAATGGCATTGCAAACGCCCCTGTGTTTTGCCGCGATTTGGAATAATTTGTGAATGAAATGTTCCATCAACCTTTGAATTTTCTCATCTATGCAGTTGATAGCGAATGTCCATTTGACCCCCACTATCAATTAGTAAAATCAAACGAATGTTCTTAAAACAAAAAATATTGAAGTGAAATTATACTGGTGTTATGACCAGCTTTATTTCTGCTTCTGTATACAGCCTTAAGGCTCGTACACACGATCGGATTGTTGGCCAACAAAGCGTCAGACTTTTGTCTGAAAGGCGTGTGCCAGGAACTTGTCTTGCATACTAATGGCACACAATTGTTGGCCAACAAACACGAACGTAGTGATGTACTACGTGAAATTTCAGCTCTTGAGCGCCACCCTTTGGGCACCTTCTGCTAATGTCGTGTTTGGTGAGCATTGATTCCACGCATGCGTGTTTGTACTTTGGACTTTTGTCCACCGAAAATTTAGTAGCCTGCCATCCAACATTTGTTGGCGGAAAGTTAGACAATTGTCTGATGGAGCGTACGATTTTAGGCAAACAGTCTGTCGTGTGCTTTAGGCCTTGAGCAAGTCTGCAGCCAGCGAAGGTGGAACTCCTGACCGGCATTCCTTGGGGGGGCTCGTTCAGATGTGCAGCTATCATTACCACCCCTCTGAAAAGCAATCTGCAGCGGATCGCTTTTCAAGGGGTGTTTGACAGGTGGTGAAGAGGCACCTCCTCGTCGCTCATATAAACGCTGAAAATGGTCACTGCCTGGGCCGCAACTGTGCGCATTACACGTGCTTGCGATGCGGTCTTGCATCTCCTTTTCACAGATAGGCGGCCAGGGAGTTAGAGTTCCCGCCGTTCCTGAATCTTGAATTCGAGACACAAAGCTTGGGTGTCACTCACATTTCTGAATGAGTTAGCACACAGCTGATACTTCCTACAACAAGGCAGACAGATACCTGATGACAATGTGTGAATCTGGATAGCGGAGGGGTGTCAGATGATCCTGTGCAATGCACTACAATGTGGAACTTTCGAGAAAAAAAAAAATAGTGAACCGGCAGGATTTTAATGCAAGAGATATACTATGGGGATGATTTACTCACACCGGAGAGTGCAAAATCTGGTACAGCTCTGCATAGAAACCAATCAGCTTCCAGGTTTTATTGTGAAAGCTTAATAGAACAAGCTGAAGCTAGAAGCTGATTGGCTACCGTGCACAGCTGACCCAGATTTTGCACTCTCCAGTTTTAGTAAGGCTGCTTTCACACTGGGGCGGTGGGGGCGTCGGCGGTAAAACAGCGCTATTTTTAGCGCTGCTTTACCGTCGTTATTGCAGTGGTATTCGGCCGCTAGCGGTGTGGTTTTAACCCCCGCTGGCGGCCGAAAAAGGGTCAAAACCGCTCGTATAGCGCGGCTATAGCCGCGGTATTGCTGCGGTATAGCCGCGCTGTTATATTGATTTCAATGGGCAGGAGCGGTTTAGGAGCGGTGAATACACCGCTCCTTCACCGCTCCAAAGATGCGGCTTGCAGGAGTTTATTTCTTCTCCTGCCAGCGCACCGCTTCAGTGTGAAAGCCCTCGGGCTTTCACACTGAACAAACAGCAGCGGCTGTTTTGGGTCGGTTTGCAGGTGGTATTTTTAGCGCAATAACCCTTGCAAACCGCCCCAGTGTGAAAGGGCTCTAAAGCAAATCATATGTCACAGGCGTAACTAGAACCTTCAAGGCCCCCAGGCCCAATGTGACCAAGTCGCAGCGACACTGAAAAAAAAAAAAAAAGACTGCAATGTTGAATCAGGCTGCTGCCCATTGCAAGGCAGCGGCTTAGCGTTGTCAGTCTGCAACAGGAAGTGATGTTATTGGCAGGATCTCCAGGTAAGGAAACTTTGCCATAGATTCACTTGGACTTATTAGAAAAGAGAATATTGTTGCAGAATGAGGAATTACTGGTATTACATAAAAAAAAAAATCAGATAATGATGTGAAACAATGCCTGGAATTTTTTCATTATCCTCTGAGAGCCACAATGGAGTGGGAGTGAGTTCTGTGCTTCACATACCTGAACACTTCTCTTCACTCCCATAGCCGGCCAGCAAAGAGGAGATGAGTATGTGCAGCTGTTGCTGAAGGAAGCTGCTGATGCACAGGTCCACTTTAATCTGGGTACAAAGCCTTCCACATGACAATAGAGGATTCCCTCAGACAATGGGGCTTCAGAAGAGACGACTTAAGTGCCGTGTAGTGCTTTTATGAGTACCATGGAAAAAGGAAAAGGAGGGGGGGGGGGGCAGAGACAATCACTCTCCAGGGAGCTCTGCGCTGTCACAGTCCAGGACCACCAAGGCAGAAGGATTGTAAACATGTCCATAGAAGCGAAACAAAGCACAGCGGCCAGTCACCGTCCCTGTCTTGACTTAAGCCTCGTACACCGATCAGATTTTCGAACGACTGTTCGTCTGCTTTTTTTTGTTGCATGCTAGTCTCATGTCGAAAGTGAAGAGGTTACTTTCATACGAAAATTCTCATATGTCAGAATACAAGTTCAGAAGTGACGTCATGTCTTGAAATAGTTTTGTATGTATTTGTTCGTTTCTGAGCATGCGCAGTCTTGCATTAACGATTTTTTGCCGGCCGAAAACCGTACTAATTAAGCAAAAATCGGACAATGAGTTCACGTACGACCAAAATGTTATGGTCTGCACATGCAGTTTTTTGTCGGACGAAAAAAAAAACGGAATCGGCTGTCGAAAGCACCGTGCTAATGATCCGAAAATCGGCAGATCGTTAGTCGGGCAAAATTTGACCTCCGATTTTTGGATCGTGTGTACGGGCCTTTAACCACTTGACTTGTACAGTGTGGGATTTGGCGCACAGGTGCCCCGCCCTGTAGCAGTTAAACTGCTACGGGTGGACCTGAAGTGGTTAAAAGACAACTACAGGCTAAAGTATGACTGTCTAATCAAGTCCCAATTCCAATTGCTATATGATGTACAAGCCTCAAGGTCAACAGGAAATTTCCTTTACCTTCCCCTTACTGAGCCAAATCTCCCTTCATTTGTGCCTCCTGTGCTCCCCCTCTCAGGCACTGCAGCTGAGAAGTGGGAGGGATTCAGCACCAGAGGCGGTGCTGCCAATCCAGAAAGCTGTGGGCGGGGCTAGGTGTGGCCAGGTGATGATTGGCAAGCTGGGGTTTATGATTCAGCAGTGGAAAAACTGATAGCCAACCCCACTATATGAGAGTGACAGCTCTGCTCTAAATTTAGGAGCAGTGCTGCATCGTTGTCACCCCATCAGGTATCAGTTTATTTAAGAGCGGACCCAGCGCAGGGATGGTAGGAACTAACTAGAATGGGCACAGCAGGTGGTACAGACCCAGGAACTCAGCACAGGGATGGTGGGAACCCCTCATAATGGGCACAGCAGGTGTACAGATCCAGGAGCTCAGCACAGGAATGGTGGAAACCCCTCATAATGGGCACAGCAGGTGTACAGATCCAGGAACTCAGCACAGGGATGGTGGGAACCCCTCATAATGGGCACAGCAGGTGTATAGACTTGGGAACTCAGCACAGGGATGGTAGGAAACCCTCATAATGGGCACAGCAGTTGTACAGATCCAGGAACTCGGGATGGTAGGAAACCCTCATAATGGGCACAGCAGTTGTACAGATCCAGGAACTCGGGATGGTGGGAACCCCTCATAATGGGCACAGCAGGTGTACAGATCCAGGAACTCGGGATGGTGGGAACCCCTCATAATGGGCACAGCAGGTGTACAGACCCAGGAACTCAGCACAGGGATGGTAGGAAACCCTCATAATGGGCACAGCAGGTGTACAGATCCAGGAACTCGGGATGGTGGGAACCGCTCATAATGGGCACGGCAGGTGTACAGACCTGGGAACTCAGCACAGGGATGGTGGGAACCCCTCATAATGGGCACAGCAGGTGTACAGACCTGGGAACTCAGCACAGGGATCTCAATAATAGTGATAGAAGAAGGTCGGGGGAATACTGTCAGGTGGTTCGGGGTGGACCCGCTCTTTAACAAACATACTAATGGGCATCAAGAAAGTTCTGCATCTCTTTATTGAGCGGTGCCCACACAGGAGCAGTCACCGGAGCTGCGCGGGGAGGGACGGTAACCTGAGCGTGACCCGCTGCTGCTACAATCACAGCTTGTCTCTTTGTGTTCATTAGCGAGCCGCATCTGTTGGGAATCCTCTGTGGGAATCTCAGATCACCGGGCCCCCTAAGAACAAAGGGCCCATTCTGTGGCTGAATGGATGGGAACGTACCTCAGGAGGTTCTCAGCTCCGGCCCTCATCCGCATGGCTTTCAGGATCTGATTGTTCAGGCCGGCCCTTTGATTCTGCAGCTTGCTGCGGCCCGTCTGTGCGATGGATTTGCCCTGTAGAAGAGATGAAAGCACATTAGTGGGATTCCTGGAAGACGAATTCCTGCTACAAAAACAGTTTGTGCCTTGGCTCATACAGGTGGCGGAGTGCAGCATAACCCCCATGAACAGTCCAATAAGCTGAACAGGTGCCAAGGAAGTAAAAAAAAAAAAAAAAGAATTCCATTGAACTACTGTAGTTCATGTTACCAAATCTGACCATGTACATTTCCAAAATACACAGCGACACCCCATACAATAGAAATTGCAAATGCATTTCTGCACCCAGCAGACTGCCATACAAAATAATGAATAGCCGTATGCTTGCTTGCATAAAAAAGCACACAGGCAAAAGCCTACATTTACTGTGGCCGCGGGAAAACGCAAAATCGTTCTGTGGCTTTTCCCGCGTCCTTCACAACCGATAAGTCATCAGCTGTCAGCGGGGTTGTCAAAAAACTTGTGTTGTGTCTTTACTCACTTTTTACACTTTTTGGTGACTAGGTTGGGGTACTGCTTTAGACTTAGGGGGGAACCCCGCGCCATTTTTTAAAAAGAAATTTTGGTGTGGGGTTCCCCTGAAAATCCATACCAGATCCAAAGGGGCTGCTATGGATTTGTGGGGGGGACCCCACGCAGTTTTTTTTCCTGATTTTTTTGTTGTCAGCAATAATTTTTTTTAACATTCAGCTGTCAGCGGGGAACCCTGCTGACAGCTGATGACTCATCAGTTGTTAAAGAGGTTGTAAACTCTTGGAAAAAAAAAAAGCATGTAAGACAAAGGCATAATGAGCTAGTATGCATTGCATACTAGCTCATTATGAAATACTTACCTTAGAACGAAGCCCTCCAGCAGCGCCCACACACCGCTGAGACAGCTGGCTTCTTCCCCGGTGTTTCTTCCAGGCTTGTGGGCTCCTGCGCAGTGAGTGGCCGGAGCCGCGATGACGTTACTCCCGCGCAGGCGTGCGAGAACCGCCGGTCACGGCACAGGGCTTTGAAGAAAAGGCACGGGCGGCCGTTCCTTCAGGGCACATGCGTCGGTGACTTTGCATGTTTAGGAGAAATTTACACTACCTTATTATAGGCTTACCTATAGGTAAACGGAAGTAGTAGAGTTTACTTCCTCTTTAGGGATGTTGCATGTGGCTTCCTAGCTCCCTCCGTAAAGTGGTTGTAAACCCTTACAACACACTTTTTGCTACAGGTAAGCCTATAATAAGGGTTACCTGTAGCTACCCAGGATATCTCCTAAACCTGAACGGTTTAGGAGAAATCCCCTATATTTGCACGTGCCGACGTCATCGGCACATGCGCACTGAAGCAAACTGAACCAATGGCCTGTACATGCCGTTGCTTCAGTTAGACGTTACCGGCGGCTCCCGTGCACATGGGCGGGAGTGACGTCATCACGGCTTCGGCCAATCACAGCACCGGAGCCTGCGATACCCGGAAGTAACTCCGGGAGCGATGGCGCCGGCCGGAGGGGTTGAACGAGAACCACTGCAGGGGCTTCGATCTAAGGTAAGTAATATATACTGAGCTAGTATGCTATGCAAAGGCATAATGGCATAAAGTAATACATAATGAGCTAGTATGCTATGCAAAGGCATAATGGCATAAAGTAATACATAATGAGCTAGTATGCTATGCAAAGGCATAATGGCAAAAAGTAATACATAATGAGCTAGTATGCTATGCAAAGGCATAATGAGCTAGTATGCTATGCATACTAGCTCATTATGCCTTTGTCTTGCAGGTTTTTTTTTCTGGGTTTACAACCACTTTAACAACCAGCCTTTTTACAGTTTGTTAAAGAGGAGAAAAAAAACAAAGCAAAACGCATGAAAACAGCATGCAAAAACGCATCAAAAACATGGGTTTAAAAATGGAAAACGTACCACAAAACGTACCACAAAACATGCCAGAAAAATGCATCAACCGCAGCTACATAGATGTGAACATAGTGTTAATCCCTGGACGCGGTTAGTGTGCATCCAGGGATCTACACCATTGCGCATGTTCATGCTAGCACACCATATACCCATGTACGGTTAGCATGCAGCCAATCATTGATATATGCAGTTGTGTCTCCCGGTGGCTGAAATGCACTCACAAGTTCCGTTGTAAGGACTTGTACACCCGCCTGCATGAAGCCTTAGACCGGTGATTATCAACCTATGAGGCATGGGGGGGGGGAGCCCTAACATCACCCAAGGGCCACACATATCCTGCAACTTGGGATTTAATACAAGAAAGTTAAATAACATTCCGCCCCCATAAATCTGTGACCGCGCCATAATGCGCTTTTTTTCTGCACCCACTGAAGTTAATAGGTCCCTGAATGTCTAAATATTCCCTTTCATGTGTCCTAGTTTACACGGCTCATAACCTGAGTCACTCCCCGGTGAAAGGCGACCGCACTGCGTGGGATCTATTAAAAGCAGAAGTGATGTCATCGCATGAGGTGCGGTACCACCCCGCCGGCCTGCAACTCTCAAGTTTGGGAATATTTAAAAAGGCCACTTGTAAAAAACAAATGACAATGCTGGAAACAGCCCACAGCTCTTCAATGGAAGTTATTGAGCTGAGGATCAAAGTTCACTTCCTAAGTACTGTATATGGGGGGAAGAGAACTTTTGGAAAATCTTTTTAAATTCTTGATGACCATGTGATGCATAAGGCAGGCTATACATCATTCATCTGCTTTGGATCAACCAGCGGGTTGAAGGATAGAAAATTAATTGATTCCCCCATCCACACGTTCGAGGTGGATGGGGGAAACCCTCCGGCGGAGCTATTCTGACAGTGGGGAGACTTCCTCGCAGTCGGAATACAATGATCAGTGTTGCCAGCTATAGCCTTCCCCGCCATCAGAATACAATGATCAGTGTTGCCGGCTATAGCCTTCCCCGCCATCAGAATACAATGATCAGTGTTGCCGGCTATAGCCTTCCCCGCCATCAGAATACAATGATCAGTGTTGCCGGCTATAGCCTTCCCCGCCATCAGAATACAATGATCAGTGTTGCCGGCTATAGCCTTCCCCGCCATCAGAATACAATAATCAGAGTTGCCGGCTATAGCCTTCTCCGCTGCCAGAATACAATGATCAGTGTTGCCGGCTATAGCCTTTTCCGCTGTCAGAATACAATGATCAGTGTTGGCGGCAACAGCCTTCCCCGCTATCGGAATACAATAATCAGTGTTGCCGGCTATAGCCATCCCCGCTGTCTGAATACAATGATCGGTGTTTCCGGCTTTGGCCTTCCCCGCCATCAGAATACAAAGATCAGTTTTGCCGGCTTTAGCCTTCCCCGCTGTCAGAATACAATGATCAGTGTTGCCGGCTAGAGCAAAAATTTTCCAACAAGCTGGTTGTGCAAAATTCGATCGAGAGATCAACTTTTGTACAACCAACCTGTCCATAGATAAATCGAAATGTGTCCAGTCCCTGCTGAATTGGCCAAATTTTGATCCATCTATGGCCAACTTAATGCGTCGGGCCTTAACCACTTGCCGACCGCTCTATAGCAGATTTACTTCTGCAGGGAGGCCGTTCTGTGCAGAGTTGTGTATATATATATATATATATATATATATACATATACAGGTAGGGGCGCACGAGCCCGCCAACGGTGCGCTGCTTCTGCTATGATTAGATGTTTTTGACGTTTCTCATAAACGTGTACAAAATAGCGAGATTTTAAGCGTGTTCATAATACGCTAAAGTATGAATGCAGCCTTACTGACCTCTTTCTGAAAGTAACTTTCTAAGTCTGCATTGCTACATTTCTGCCATTTCACAGCAACAGTATCAATTTACAGAAATGTTCCCCCTTTTACTATAAAAAGGCGTCTTTAAAGAATCACTAAAGATAATTTTTTTTTTTTAATAACAAACATGTTATACTTACTCCACTGTGCAGCTCGTTTTGCACAGAGTGACCCCGAACCTGGTCTTCTGGGGTCCCCCGGCGGCTGTCTCGGCCCCCCCCCCCCGCAAGGACTCAACACCATCATGCGAGATCCCTTGCATGGTGTTGAGTGCTTGCGGACGCGCTCCCGTGATACAACCAGCGGCCTTAGCAGCTCACACGGCCCCGCCCCCCCAGCGCGCCGCATCATTGGATGTGATTGACAGCAGCCCGAGCCAATGGCTGCACTGCTTTCAATCCATCCACTGTAACCAATCAACGGCCAGGCTGAGCGGCGAAGAGGATGTCGGGGGGCGAGCGCGGGACTTTCGAGGGGTTTCGAGCAGTGTGCCCTAGGTGGCTGCCTAGTTTGTCTAGTGGGAGCACCGGCCCTGAAAACAACACTAGGATTTACATGACTGTTTCTTCTCCGAGTCAAGATCTCAGTGGATGGTAACCCTGGATGATGTCTGAACAAAGATGGCGCCGGAGAGAAAAGCAGATGAAGGCATTGTCAGGGGGTGTCCTGTGATCTCTGTGAGAGGTAATAAATACCTGGAAGGGTTACACTGACATATTACGTATGTACCATATCTGATGTTAGGTTCACTTTACGTTTGGGTCCATTTCTTACGTCAGTAGAAATATTTCCAAGAAATGTGCACATCCCGGTGGAATGCTAATATTTAATACTCTGTCGTCAGGCTGGGTGTGGAGGTGCCAAACACAAAGAATCCAAGTGTGCTCACACCCAGATAGCGATATGGTCATTACTCACGGGGAGGGCTCGTCCTGCAAAAAGCGGCCTCTTGGAGCTGGCACACAGTCCCTGGCAGGACCCGCCGCTCCTGGAGACGTGCCTGGAATGCCAAGGCTGATGAGACGGACCATCAGCCAGAGCACAATGCACCAATCCCGCGGGTGGCACTAACAAGGATCCAGCTGAAAGAGGACCCTTTAATGCTGAACTCCAGGATCAGCAAATATTGTCTAAATACATCATCATACGTCATCTGTATTCTTCCTGAATCTCGGTGAACTTTGTGTATTTCTCCCAGATCTCTGCAGAAATCCAGCGTGAGATTTCCTGTAATAAAGACCACTCACTGCTGATCTCTCTCTCCTTGTACAGGGTGACTGGTCTTGTCTCCGCCCCCTCCTGTAGTTTTCTGTCTGCAGTGGGTGGAGCCTGCTGAGCCCCCCCACCCACCCACAGCTCTGCTCCCTCTCCTTGTGCAGGGTGACTGGTCTTGTCTCCGCCCCTTCCTATAGTTTTCTTCCTGTAGTGGGTGGAGCCTGCTGGGCCCCTCCCACAGCTCTGCTCACTCTCCTTGTGCAGGGTGACTGGTCTTGTCTCCGCCCCTTCCTATAGTTTTCTGCCTGTAGTGGGTGGAGCCTGCTGAGCCCCTCCCACAGGTCTGCTCACTCTCCTTGTGCAGGTTGACTGATCTTGTCTCCGCCCCTTCCTATAGTTTTCTGCCTGAAGTGGGTGCAGCCTGCTGAGCCCCTCCCACAGCTCTGCTCACTCTCCTTGTGCAGGTTGACTGATCTTGTCTCCGCCCCTTCCTATAGTTTTCTGCCTGAAGTGGGTGCAGCCTGCTGAGCCCCTCCCACAGCTCTGCTCACTCTCCTTGTGCAGGGTGACTGGTCTTGTCTCCGCCCCTTCCTATAGTTTTCTGCCTGTAGTGGGTGGAGCCTGCTGAGCCCCTCCCACAGGTCTGCTCACTCTCCTTGTGCAGGTTGACTGATCTTGTCTCCGCCCCTTCCTATAGTTTTCTGCCTGTAGTGGGTGGAGCCTGCTGGGTCCCTCTCACAGCTCTGCCCACTCTCCTTGTGCGGGTGGCAGGGGGGTAAGAATTGTTCTAGGAGGGGAAATTTTAGGAGGTGTGCTGGGAGTGGTGATCTGGGAGGGGGGGCACAACGAGGAGTTTGGAAGGGGGGGATTTGATTTGGGTGGGGGGAATTTGGGAGGTGGCATGGGGTAAGAATTGCTCTAGGAGGGGAAATTTTCGGAGGTGTGCTGGGAGTGGTGATTTGGGGGGGGGGGCGCACAACGAGGAGTTTGGAAGGGGGGGATTTGATTTGGGTGGGGTGAATTTGGGGGGTGGCAGGGGGTAAGAATGGTTCTAAGAGGGGAAATTTTCGGAGGTGTGCTGGGAGTGGTGATGGGGGGGGGGGGGGAGATTTGTGTTGGGAGGGGAGATAGGTGAAGGGGATTTGTGCTAAAAAAGGTAATATGATGGGGAGGGGGATTAAGATCAGTGCTAAGAATTTATTTTTGGGTGGAGATTAATGCTAGTAGGGATGATTGGGGGTACTTGTGCTAGGAGGATGGGGGGGGGATTGTGCTTGGGGGGGGGGGGGATTTGGGGGTAGAGGATTTGTGCTTGGAAGGGAATGTTTTTTTTGGGGGGTAGGGGGCGTTTGTACTGGGGGCATATGAGGAGGGAGAAGATTTGAGCTGGGGGGAATGGGGGGGCCAAAGATTTGTGCAAAGAGGGGGGGGGGTATTTCAGCAAGGGGATGCACTTGTACTGGGAGGAAGGGGGATTTATGCTTGGGGGGGCATGTAGGTTAATGCTCGCTCTACCTGGGCTCTATCTATCCCAGCACCATACATGTGTGACCCGATATCAGACAAGGTCTTTGTTGTCTTTCTCTGCCATCAAATTCCTGACCCAGTAGTCACTCGGTATCTGATTTCCCAACAAGTACAAAAAGTTTCATGAAGTCACAGGTAACATTCTCCTCCGTTACATAACACTGGGACACTCCTCCGGTTATTGGAGTACCCCCCGGAGAACATTCTGGAATACTGACGGAGGAGACACACCCCACCACCATCGCAGTATAAAGAATTTTCCTAGTGTTCCTACTGCATTATCTGCCAGAGTATTTGTATTTCTGTCCATCCAGTCCTGAGATTTACACAGCTCTGCCACACAGCACTGCCCTGTCACGGAGGGGACCTGATGGCCGTTCAGTAACACTTTCAGGTCTAGCCCCTCCTCCAGCCTGTGATTGGAGAGCTAAGCAGCAGACTGACAGGTCATCTCTCTGTCCCTCTGCTCTCTCTTCCCATCCCTTGTGAGCAGTGCAGCACAACCAATAGGCTTCTTGTGTCTTGTCCCTCCTACAGCCTCTGATTGGACATCTCAGCCTCGGTTCACACTGGTGCGATGCAGGAACCAGCGCCATTCCTGTACGGGTTCACGCATTGCACCTGAACCGTAGCGGGTGTCAATGTAAAGTTAATGACACCCCTAGATTGGTTGGCAGATGGCAGTGCGAACTGTAAAATGGTGCAGGATTCGGATCGCATAGCTTCGAAGACCCATGCGATCCGATTCCAGTGCGGACCAAGAAAAGGGTCCTGCACCATATTGGTGCGAATCGATGTGAGCCATACAGTTTGTATGGCTGAATTTGCATCGCACAACCATTGCATGTGATCTGCACAGCAGTGCAGTGCGAATCACATGCGATGTCTGACATTGCACAAGTGTGAACCCAGGCTGAAAGGAGAAGCAGCAGTCTAATGCGCTTATCTCTCTGTCACTCCGCTCTCTCCTCCTATCAGCATGCCCCCTATTAGCATATGAGCATAGCAGCACAACTGATTGGCTCCTTGTGCTTCTACTTCCTCTCCCAGTCTGAGCTCTGCTGTACTGCAAGAGGCTGATGAAAGGTAACATTCAGGTACTTATACTGCTTACATTCAAAACAATTAGCCCTCCATTCACAATATGACACACAACACGTCGTGCATATGCATATTTTTTTGCACATTGTTGGGCTACACGTATTGGGCATCCCCTTCATTTCTACACGTATTGGGCAGTCCATTCATTTCTACACGTATTGGGCATCCCATTCATTTCTACACGTATTGGGCATCCCATTCATTTCTACACGTATTGGGCATCCCATTCATTTCTACACGTATTGGGCAGCCCGTTCATTTCTACACGTATTGGGCAGTCCATTCATTTCTACATGTATTGGGCATCCCATTCATTTCTACACGTATTGGGCAGCCCGTTCATTTCTACACGTATTGGGCAGTCCATTCATTTCTACATGTATTGGGCATCCCATTCATTTCTACACGTATTGGGCAGCCCGTTCATTTCTACACGTATTGGGCAGCCCACTCATTTCTACACGTATCGGGCATCCCATTCATTTCTACACGTATTGGGCATCCCATTCATTTCTACACGTATCGGGCATCCCATTCATTTCTACACGTATTGGGCATCCCATTTATTTCTACACGTATTGGGCATCCCATTCATTTCCACACGTATTGGGCATCCCATTCATTTCTACACGTATTGGGCATCCCATTCATTTCTACACGTATTGGGCATCCCATTCATTTCTACACGTATTGGGCATCCCATTCATTTCTACATGTATTGGGCATCCCATTCATTTGTACACATGATAAACGCATCAAAGTAAATACTGTGTATGAAATGCAATGATTTTTTACATTTTTTTATTGGATATGTTTTATAGTAGAAAATAAAAAATATTGTTTTTTTTTTTTCAAAATTGCTGCTCTTTTTTTGTTTATAGCGCAAAAAAATTAAAAACTGCAGAGGTGATCAAATAGCACCAAAAGAAAGCTCTATTTGTGGAAAAAAAAAGGGACATCAATTTTATTTGGGTACAGCGCCGCACGACCGCGCAATTGCCAGTTAAAATAACGCAGTGCTGTATCACAAAAAATGGCCTGGTCATGAAGGGGGGTAAATCCTTCTGGGGCTGAAGTGGTTAATGATTACAGATCTGCGTTACTTTACGTCTTTTAGATCTGCCTGGAGTTCAGCGTTAGGCAGTGGAGTATTTTACCTCAATGTCAAAGGAAAAGATCCATAAAACACACATCACGAAGCAGACCCATGTGCATGAAGTGAGATGAATGGCAGCCTCAACCCGGACTCCAGCCAGGCCATGCCTCCCCAACGCGTTTCGCTCCGCCCCCTTGGAGCTTAATCATGGGGATTTTACCTCGTTAGCCATTGGTTGAGTCAGCACCTCTCATTGGCTGAGTGGCCTACAATCACACGCTTTCAACAATATATAGTTCTCTTAGTCAGGCATGGTGTACAGGGCTCATTCACACCATACAATGCATGCGCCAATGTGAGTCGTGAACATGTGCAGCACACGCTGCATTGTGTTGCTAAAACGCATTGCACTGATTACTTTTTTCTATCTTTTTTTTTTCATTTACACCTGATCGTGGGCGGAATCACTGCTATACTGCCCGCGATATTAAATCGCTGCAAGGTGCGTTTGCGACGCAATTACTTCTTAATGGCACCCCATTGCGCCATGATTTTGCAGTGGTTGTCGCAATCGCAATGCTCTACGCTTGTCGCTCAAAAAGGAACATGAGCTTCTTTTGGGCGACAGTGTCACGCGTTGCAATTTGCCCAATTTACCGCATGACAATCGCGGCAAGCTTGGGGTGCCATTAGGAAGTAATGGCATCGCAAACGCATCCCACGTTTTGCAGCGATTTGAAACGATTTGTCTAAACGCACTGCACAAACAGGCAACTTTTTTTTTTTTTTTTTTATTAGACACACCAACAACCATAAGACTAGGACAAACTGGCTTGTTCTTGCGTCAGGGCTGCGTTGGGCAACAACATTGGTGTGAATGACCCCCAATCCTGAGAGTGTCATTTCCTATCATGTATCGGTCTGGGAATATAAATCCTGACCAGGATACAGACAGGCCGGGTGAGTGCGGAGGGGGCGTGCTCCGAGGATGAATCTGCAGTCGTGTAGCTGGTCTGTCCTGTCCTCAGGCCTATAATTATGGACAGTGTAGGGGCAGCGGGTTTTCAAAATTACACGTTTCAGGCTTTGAATTTTCTCTGGGTGACGTCCTTGTGACGCCGCGTTCTAGCAGAGCCCATTATCCCTTCATTCCCGAAAACCTGGGAATATTCCGCGTCTCCCTGGTCTGCTGAGTTTTAAGGACAAAACTTTGGTTTACAAAATCAAACTTTTTCACCTTTTTAAGCAGGCCATAGACAAGTCAGAAACCGAACGAAAATTCTTGTCGATCGTCAGGTCGTTCGCTTTTCGCATTAGAGTATGGCAGCTGTGATAAGCGATTTTCATGCCGCAATCAAAAGCACATGATCCAATTTGCTGGATATTTTTTTTTTCTTACAAAAAGACAAAACAAATGATGCGTGATTTTTGTTTTTTGATTGACAGAACGTTCGGTTTTTGACTCGTCTATGGCCAGCCTTAGCAGATATGGAGGTGTTATTATTTTTACATAATTCTTAATGGCACCCCCATGCATCGGCTATTCCGCGCGCTTTCATGTGCACCAAAATGCATGGTGCCGCAGCACAATGACCTTTGCTGCAGCGCAATTTTTCAAAAGGATCAGAGACATATTCTGCTCATTTCTCACACATATAGGGCAACCCGGGGCTGCTGTTAGAAATCATGGGGCCCCATACAGCCCCCCTTCCCCGGCCGAAAGTGAATGGAGACATTTATCAACCCCTTTCTTTGCAGCCTCATCTGCACAGATGAATGAATAGGAAGTGCTCTCAGGCTTCCTGCT